>NC_060149.1:591641733-591922010 GCF_021461385.2 Schistocerca piceifrons
CCCCAGGACCACTCTGTCTACTGTCAAATTGAGTATTGGGGATCTTTCCAGAGGGTAAAATGCAGTTCAGGCAAGAGACTAGCCACCCATCCCCTCCTAATGCTGTGGTGGATAGAAGGGCTGAACTGTACCTGCACTCTGAACTATAATCTGCTCATGGACTTGCATCACATGCTAGCTCAGATGCAACAATGATGGAGGCTGGGTTGTAGCAGCTTTGATGAACGAATAATCTCAGCCTTTCCAATAATGATTTGGGGAAATCATAAAAAATACACACTAAGATGACACAATGTGAATTTTTGTACTGGTTTCTCCTGAGTATTATCTACTGGACCAACTCACTCAGTTTATTTTCTAATTTTTATGCTTCTTTTAACATTACATACTTCTGACACCAATTCTTTTACACATTTCCAAAAGCTCAGTAATAGTGCACAAATGCAATGCAGTATTACTCATTTCATAGACTTCAATGATGTACTATGACAGCTCAAGCTCTCTCTAATTTAGGATGATACATTTTCTTCCATGTCTCACTTCTTGTTTTGATTATACACAAGTTTTTCACTTTTAAAAGCGAGCTAAATGACAGTACTCTTTCCCTATGTTCTTTCTGTAGTTGGAGTGCTGGAACTCGTCTGATTCACCTTAACTGCAGGGGCTTTCTCAAGAATTTCATAAACCAATTTATGGTGGTGATGTAGCAGTTGGATTATTTTGTTTCAGGTATAGTTCTGTATAAATAATTAGGATGAAAGGAATGGAAAGTAAATAGGATGGGAAAGAGGTAGGGAGAAAATAATCAATTCCAGCTGCAGATGACATTGCAGCAGTGTAATGGTGAGAGTTGAAAATTTGTGCCAAAGTGGGACTCGAAATCGGATGCTCTGCAACTACCACTGCCTATTAACACCTACCCGCAGATTTCTGATTACTGTAGTATTGGTCATGCATCCACACTTAAACTTTTTCATCAAACAGCTGTTGCACCCACAGAATTCTAGATATGAGTGGTATCTGTTGTATCGGACATATCCAACAGATGAGCCACCACTGACATTGATAAGTATAGTTCCCTTTCCGACAGAATGGCTACTTACTATATCAGAATATCACAAATGTATAGTCATGCTTAGTTTGTCACATTGAACTAGTCACCTAACCATCTTTTAGCAAAGAGTTATGTATGATCTATGTGGAACACAGAATTCCAGTACTTATCATTACAGGAAAAACACCAGCATCAGTGCTATTAATCAATTTTAAACAGATAAATATAGCAAAAGGGGCTACTTGTATCAAAGACAAATTCAAGTTGTTATTTATTAAATATAAGAAAGTACACTGTTTGTAATACTGCATCAAAACTCTTGGCCTGATGTGTGTGTCAATCTTATTTCTCTGTCAATTCTGTCCCTATTCACTTGGATCTCAGTTGCACGGCACAAGTGGGCCAAATGAAATATTTGTCTCCAAAATCCAAACAGTGAGAATTTTAGTCTAACTATAGAATGAATTAACTCCTCTATTTTCATTTCTTTGTCCCTATTTCCCCCTACTTTTTTGTGGTTTCTATACTGTACTTCTAGGAAACTTCACTTTTTCTGTAACTGCACTTTATAAGCCTTCGTTACAAGGTAATTTATATTTCTGCTCCATTTACTGTTATTCTGGTACTGTCATTCTACAAGTAGTGAACTAGCTATTACACCACCAGAGTGAATAAAATGGATGCAAATATAAAGCATTACAAAGAGTAGTAAGCCATAAAGCATCACACAGGATGGTTCCAAACTGGTAAGGTTTACCGATTACAAACATACTAGTTAGTTTCATGTTCTACAGATAATCATTTGAATGATTATTTTATAAAAATGAAGTGGGTCAAGTCAGTTTACAGGATATCAAAACGTATAATAAAGGTCATTTTTCTCTCTACTGTTGTAGTTCTTAAATTGTGATGGATTGTTTATGACAAACTTCATTAGTGAAAATATGTAGAAGTGATGGCGCAGTTAAAATGCCTATCTCCTTGAAGAGGTACATACACGATATTTGGGCGTGACCACCACACATTACTCTTACTGCTTGCTTTTGTGCAATCGATACTTTCTTTGTAAGTGATGAGTTGCCCCAGAAAATTTTCCCGTGTAACACTGAGTGGAAATTAGCAAAATATGTCAGGAGGCTGATATATCTGTTTCCAAGATCAGCAATTAGCTGAAGAGCAAAAGTAGTTGAACTTAAGTAGTTGAACTTAATTGTTTGAGAAGCTTAGTAATATGCTTGGTCCAGTTCAAGTTTTCATCAATGCGTACACCCAAAAATTTGGGGCATTCTACCCTACTTACTGGTTCCTGTTCATGCGCTACATCAGTTGTTGGTATGACTATTTTTTATACATAACTGAATGTAGTGTTGTTTTTTTATTTATTTAAGGGAGATAGGGAGAGCCCATTTTTAGAGAATCACTTAATAATTCATTGGAAAACATCATTTTCTAATTCTTCTGTTGCTTTCTCTCAAGTGGGATTTACAACAACACTAGTATCACCTTCAAAAAGTACCAATTTTGCTTGTTGAATGTTAAGTGGAAAGTCATTCACATATACGAGGAATATGAGTGGACCCAAAACTGTACCCTGTGAGACTCCCTTTGTGAATTTTATCCTAGTCACTAAAATTTTCAAGCTTTGTGATACTGTCTGAATTATTCAGCACAACCTTTCACTTTCTGTTTGTCAAGTACGATTCAGATCAGCTGTGTGAAAAGCCACTAATTCCATGAAACTTGAGTGTCATTCTCAGTCAAGCAATCTTTCTGGAAACCAAACTGTGGTATGCTAAGTAAGTTGTTTCTGTTTAAGTGTGCAACTACTATTGAGTACATTACTTTTCCAAATATTTTGTGAAAAGACATCCGCAAATAAATTGCACAATAATTGTTTAAGACTGTCTTGTCCCCTTTCTTGTGAGGTGGTTTAATAATTGCACATTGCAACCTGTCTGGAAAAATTCCCTAGGCCAAATATCAACTGCCTGTATCACTCATGACATTGCTTATTAAGTTGGAACAACTTTTCAGAATTGTGTCAAAAAATCCATCAACACCCCACAAGTTTTTGTTTTTTAGAATTTTTAGAATTATATTAAGTTCAGTGAAGGATGGTGGTGCTACTTCTAGTGGCTTAAGGTTTTGTGGAATGACATTTTTAATACATTCTCTTGCTTTTTCATTTGAACCATTTAATCCTCTATTTACTGCTACATTTAGAAAGTGATTGTTAAAAGTACTTGCAGCTTGTGAATTATCAGTCAAAACACTGTCATTTAGTTTAATTGTTATAGAATCTCATAAACTGACTGGCTATCCTGTCTCCCAGTTGACAATGTCCTGTATAGTTTTAATCTTACTATCTGCATTATTTGTTTCTGTCATGACATGCATACTTCTGAATATTTTAATGGCTTTCCTTAAAACACTACAGTATTTTTGTAGTATGCAAGTAATGTCAGATCTTGACTTACTCATATTGAGTATAAAAAGCTTTCATATGGGACACTGTTGTTCTTAATCTACACATGTGATCATCCAATGATGTTAAAGGAAAGTTATAAAACTCGAATGCTTGCTTGTATTGTTAACATAATTTTCCATTGATATGATACAAATTTGACCATTATTAGGATGTAGTTAACTGCACTACATTATTAATCTACTAGTTACAATAATAAAGGGGCAAAATTAGTGATGTTTTTTGTTGACAAAAATGTGGGGAGTTTTTACTGATCGATATCAGTTGCACATGTTTAAACTTTGTTTAAACTGTGCTTTATTTGAACAGTTTAAACAGAGTTTGAAAGACTTTTTGATAGGCAACTCCTTATATTCTGTAGATTCATATCTTAACAGCAACTGTTAGACTAGCTGAAGTAAAAATGTCTGTTAGATTTCAGTTTCACTAGGTCACAACAGCCAAGATTACGTATTTTGTGTATGATACATATATGAAATGAGCATAACTATGTTTCATTCTGACAGTGTATTAATTCCACAAATATTAGCAGTTCCAGTTTACTGTAATATATTTATATATTTTGACAATCTTGTGACAAAAGAGCACAGAAGTGAGTATTATATTCAAATGTTCTTTTTTTATGCTATACTTTATGACTTGTTTCACACCCACAAGAATCATCTCATCTTTGGGTCTATGGAATGAAAACAGACTCTAATCCGATCTCTCATTAATCTTAGAGTGACCAGTTTTATTTGGTGTGATGTTTCTTCTTTGTTACTTAAGAGTGGTTTGCTCCGTTCTTTGTATCTGACTTGTAGCTAATGTGGCAGGGCGATTGTCCGCACTAACTGTAAAAAAGTATCAAAATTTCATTCTCTCATCCACGAGTGTTATTTTGGATACCTCATCGAACCAGTTTCCTATAGGACAAGCATGGTGATTTTTCAGTTACATCCCAAACTCACAACGGAGTGCTGCACTGGAACTATGGACTGCTCCATCAAACAAAGGTTGCTTGGACCATTTTAGCAACAGAGTGATCTCAGTGTGTATCACTGTGTAGTGAATGATATGAAATAGGCCAGTGACTCCACAGACAATACAAAGCAGGTTTCCCTGGTACATGACAGCATTCATGTGACTTGATTCTGATTTCCACACAATTTAACAACATGACAACTCCCCAGTCCATACCCTTGTGCTTCTGGACCAGGAACAGTGCAACTGAATCCATTTCTCCCATTATGTGGAGCACAGCCTGCTAAGTAATACAACAAGAATTTCAGTTTTTCTCACATGGCATGCATGATCTATGGGATCCTGTATGCTGACACCCTTGGACCACATAACCTAGCACCATATGAAAATGTTTTCCACAATGTGTTGTCATCACGATATTCACCATCAAAGTTACCTCCATTTCAAGTGGAATATCTACAAACATGATTTGCTATTGCAGAGATATTTTCACTGGTCATGATCCAGTAAACAGTTTGTCAAAGTTTTCTGTCTTATCATGGAGTGTTGGTGACAATGCATTCCCATAGCTATGTGATACTATCTCCTCCAGCCACAGGCAAATTTGACATAGCTAAGGCTGCTTCATGACAATGTTTGTCCATATCACCTAAGCAACAGACGTGGTAGGTGGTTTATTACGAGAAGTTGGATGGCAGAATGCTGTTCCAGTTCTGGAGGCATCTACATGAGTTAACTGGTTCAGCACTAACACTGTGGACTATATGGTAAAATAAATTGCTTGCACACATAGAAGTTTACAAGATTTCTTTTGAAGGCGATACACGAGAGCACAGGTTACTTGTAGTTTATCAGATTTTTGCACTCACAGAACTGTAGCATTACTACAATGGAGGCAGTGACAGTTACAGTGACAGCAGCCATTCACCTCTCCAACATAGCAATAGGTCGTCAAAGAGTGCCAAGCACACACAGAGGGACATGACAGTGTCACAGCAAGTGAACAATGGCTGTTCAGAGGAGTCCCAAACATCAGCTGTTTCTAGTACATGAGCCCACAGCTGACATTAATCAGAGTTCTACCTACATCTGAGAGAGAGAGGACATAGTGATACTGGTTCCACATATATTTTCACAATAGTGCTAACAAGTGCTCTGCATATTGCTCCCACCCAAATTCCAGATGCAACCTCCACTAGGTGCTACGAGTTGCAGCACATTTCAGGAGCACCTACATTCAAAATGATTGAGCCCCACTAGCATAGCTTGGATTTTCCAGGACAGTTGCAGGTTATATGTTCTCGACACAAATGTGAATCACTATTCCCTTGTGGACACATGCAGGGAAGTGAGCATGATTACAAATGCATAAAAGCAATTTTTGATATTCTGTGACCGTGTCTAATTGCCACAATTGCCAGCGGAGCAGATGGAGTTAGTTACCGCACAGACAGGCCTTGTCTCCTATGACTGCAATGATCTGTTGCCATGGTGACTGATGGTGTTGGACACAGGCTTCCATCCACAGTGTATTGCACATAAATGTAACAAAATGAGGAGGAACCACACAAGCAGACACTGTGGTAGGTATAAGACAACAGGATTCATGGAATGTATATTACAATTTATTCTGTTCATACAGGAAATTAAATACATTGTACAAAGTAAACAACATATGATGCAAATGCTCAAAATTGTTCTCTTTAAAAAAAAATGGCTCTGAGCACAATTGGGACTTAACATCTGAGGTCATTAGTCCCCTAGAACTTACAACTACTTAAACCTAACTAACCTAAGGACATTACACACATCCATGCCTGAGGCAGGATTCGAACCTGTGACGGTAGCGGTCACGCGGTTCCAGACTGAAGCGCCTAGAACCGCTCGGTCACACCGGCCAGCTGTTCTCTTCACTTTTTTACGTTACTTTATCAGATTTCAAGGGTTCAAGCAGACACAACTCAGATTATAGCTGAGCAGGCCTACAACTGGTTCAATCCAAACAGTTTCAATCTTAATGTCACAAATACATTATGCAATTTTTGAAAAAAAAAAAAAAGGCCATACACTAAATGAAAGATGGTGTGTAAAATTCCTTGGAGCCACCTGGGCAATGATTAAAATACAGTCAACACACAGATAAACTGGATAGGCTAAGTTCAGAATGTTTTATGCTTTACAAGTATCTATCACTGCACTGAACTAAAGGAAAGAATGTTGACTTCCGCATATTTTTACTTCCTGCTATCTCAGGAAATTATCTTCTAAGGCAGTGAACCCAAAGTAAGTGAGTGATTATCCAACAGAAAGGAGCACTAAAAATATTGTGTAAAGTAGATAACTGCTCATTCTGCAGAGGACTTTTTAAGGGTTTTGGAATTCTTACATTCACATGTGAGTAAATTTACTCCTTGATGATTTTTGTTGCCAACAACAGTTTTAGCTGAACTGCTATCTACACAATCACAACACAAGACAGGCATGTAGTCTGCAGGTAGACTTTCAGAGAGGGGTTATGTACTCTGAGATAAAGGCATTCAACAAGCTCTAAAACAACATAAATAAAGAAACTGGCAGCCTTTTATAAATTGTACCAAAAACTGAAAAACTATGCCATTAGCCACCCCACCTACAGATTATTTTGATATCTATAATTGTGGACTGAAAAGATCTGTCAGCTACACAGCAGGAAGTAGTGTTTGTTGTACAGCTGAATAACAAGTAGTAAAGCATCGCGAAAGGACTGTTTACAGATCCAGGTACCTATTTTCTTTGAGAAATATCATTGAAATTAAGTAAATATTAAGCTGCCAATCAGAGATATGCAGCAGCTATTTAATATAACATAGGGAGCAGCAGTTTTCCTTCTAATGACGGTACACCAGGCTAAATTTAGTGAGCATAAGCACAAATAGAGTTAAGCATTATACTGATAGTTTATTGTTGAAACCATGTAGAATTAAAGGCTTGTTTGTATTTCACTTAAGTATACCTTAACTCATTCCTTATCCCTAAAGGTTCTCATTCGTGAAATCTGTAGAACACCATGATTAACTGAATGAATGAATGAATGAATGAATGAAACACTTATGAACCCTGCATCCAATGTGGAAAGATGTTTTTGTCATTCGGAAGTATACCCTCAATGAAGTAAGTGAAAACGAATGTCTTGTTTTTATGGCTAGGAGGAAATAACACTGAACTCTACTGAAATGAAAAGACTAGTGTTGTCAGTTTCTTCACCTCAAGGAAGACAAACATTCTCTTAGCGGTGCATGATACTTTCCTAGCTTCCTTCTGCTGCTATTGTAACTCAAATATTTGAAGCAATTTATCTGCTGAGCATATGTGGAGCATGGGTTGCAGTTCACTGGGTAATTTCAGTAAGTAAGGACTTCAAGTGTTTTGATCAATTCCAGAGTTTCTAGTGCCTCTGGGATTATACAAATTTTGACAAATGCTATACCACATAATGTAGGCTTTCAATGACCACTATTCACACGGCTGTAGCAAATTTTTATATGGAAACATTTGAAGAAGAAGCCCTTCAGACAAAAATAAAAAGCCCTCATGTTGGTATCAGTTTATGTGGTTGATATTTTCATTACATGGCCTCATGGAGAAGAGGAACTCTTGTAATTCTAAATTTTCTGAATAATGTTAATCCCAATTTTTGGATGTACAGGTGCTTAGAAAACCTAATAGAACTTAAAGACATAAGGTCTACAGAAAGGTAAACACACAGATAGATACCTTCACAGAAATTCCAATTACCACCCCAAGCAGAAAAGAGGAGTCATAAAAACCTTGGTGGACTGGGCTGGAAGAATCTGTGAACCACAGTACTTGGAGGGCATGCTCAATCATTTAAGAACTACCTTCAGAAAAAACATCTATTCTGACAAAGAGATAAATATGGCACAACACCCTAAAAGGTCCAAAGCTTCTAATGAGAAAGAGCCAACTAAAAGGAAAATTTTGCCTCCATTTATAAAAACTGTCACAGATCGCATCAGCAGAATACTCAGCAAACATGGAGTTGATGCAGTGTTGAAACCAAAAGAAAGGTGTGCGAATATTTGTACACTGCAAAGGATATGCTTGCCACTTGCACAACAGGAATATATCAAATACCTGGTGCTACTGGTCAAATGTAAATATGAGCTACAAAAATAAGCGCTGACCTCACTTTCAGGAACACAAGATGCATTGTTGCCTGTGCAATACAGATAAATCGGGAATGGCAGATCATGAGCTGGGACCAAGGAACCACAACATCCATTTTTCTGACACTATGGTTTTATCAAGATCTACTCATTAATATGGCCACAGAAAATCAAATGCATAAAAACAACTTTAACAGAAAAGGAGGAGGATTCAAATTAGACAAGTTGTGGGTCTTAGTGCACCAACTCTTCCCCACCACAAACTCCATAGCATACGTCAACATGACTCCGTGATCTCGGGCGCCAGTCGACCTCACAAACTGAATGTTGTGTGGATACATATAAACAGTTTGGCTTCTTGAGCTTGCTTGAGGCTGTAACTGCTTTCTGAAATGTTAAAGCCTCTGATGATGTCTCCACCAGTAGAAGATGAAATGTCAGGCAGAAAATTATGCATTGGACCACAGCCTTATGCCCAGAAAATAATTATCATACACAAAAAGACAAATTCTGCAGACAACTTAGAACCATCTGTGCATATAAATTTGATAATGCAGAGGTTAGTATTGTTGATTGTTAGCGCATGGCTCGCAGTCCTTTAAAGTAACAGCATGTATGAAGAAAACACTCATGTGGGAGTCAACGGAGGCGTCCGATACCACCCGTCGGCTTTGACCCGTGACGTAAGGGTGTTGTGCTGTGTGACGTCACGATGGCACGGATTTTAGTTTATGACTCATGTGTTTGTAGATGTTGTCTTGTTGCTGTTGGTGGTGTCCTCTGATGGTGTGTGTATGCCCCGTGTGTTATGTGGTGTATTGGGTTCATTTGGGTGTCGGTGCCTGAAGTGTGCATTTATCAGTTGTGACTGTTATAGAAAAACGGAAATTAGTTTCAGTGAGTTAAGAATTAAGTTTCCATTGTGGTGTCATTTGATGTTACTGGTTTATTCTTTGTCGTGTGGTAAGTCGTTTAATTCAATTTGTGTCTTGTTTTGTTAGGTATGGATATGACTTCTAAGTTTAATAGTACGCGTCTGAAGGCTGAAATGGGGGACGACATGTTGTCCTTCATTAAGTTTCCTCAACTTTTTGGGCTTGTGGCGGAGATAGTGAAAAGCGGCATATGCAAGCAGAATATGCCAGTGGTTTTTTTTTATTTTTATTTTATGTGTGTGTGCGTGTGTGTGATTGGGGTGGCTGACCTAGTGTGTAGTGCCGAAACTTTTTTGTGGTAAGTAGTCGTTTTTTTTTTGGGTGTTTATTGTTTGCATGTTATGATGTTCAGTGGGGTTTTTATGTGTTGTTGGGTCAGTGTTATTTACTGCATATATTGGTGGTTGATGGTTTGGTATCGGAACTTGTGGTTGATATATGTATCTTAGGGGAAGTACTCGATTTCAATTTTTTTGGTATCGTCAGTTGTATTTGAGCTGTATAGGTCATGAGAAGTGACCGATTCCAATGTGACATCATCATCATCATCATCATCAGCTACGAGTGTTTTGGTATCGCGAGCTGCTGTTGTCCTATATGGGTCATGGGAAGTGAATGATTCCAAATAGTCGTCGTAGCTGTGTTTTGGTATCGTGAGCTGCTGTTGACCTATATAGGTCATGGGAAGTGACCGATTCTAATTTGTCGTTGTGGCTGTGTGTTTTGATATCGTGGGCTGCTGTGTTTTGGTATCGTGGGCTGCTGTTGACCTATATAGGTCAAGGGAAGTGTCCGATTCCCAATTTTTGTTGTTTGAGGTGTTGGCTTTGTGGTACTGACAGTTGCCGTGTGATTATAATTTTTGGTTTTTATTTGGTGGTATTGACAATTGTGGTTGAGCTATGTAGGTGAAGGGAAGTGACCGATTCCTGTCGATATTGTAAGTGTAGCGGTATTTGGGAATTTTGTAGCACTTTTATGTCGTCATTTTGTATGGTTTGGGATCATGGTGTGTGTCTGTATGTGTTTATATTTAGTTTGTCCCCACCCAAAAACCCCCAACTTCTCGTGCTGGTCTTGTTAGTCTGATTATGTTTTTGGAGGGACATGTGTTTGTTGGTTTTATATGTATTTCCGTGTTTGTTGTGTTTATGTAATGACGTCATAGGCGCCATATTGGAGACGTTGAGAATGGTCGTTTCCACCAATTTGGCGACGTCATAAGTCAAAGCAGACGGGTGGAGTCGGACGCTTCTGTAATCCCCTCATGCGGTTGTTTATCAATAGTTAGATGCTTTTGAGGACAGTATTAACAGCAAAAAGAAGTTATTCAAATAGACAAATATACGATATTAAATCATCTAAGTTGTTGTGCCATGGAACTCTTCTTTGAACCTTCCCTGTATCAATGTTTTGATCCCACTGCTTGGATCTTTCTAATGCTGTGTTATGTTATTGGGAAGTTTTGCTCTACGATTTCACTGAATCTGCTGTAAACTTAATGACAGACCATTGAGAGCATATGAAATGTAGGGTATTGTCCATCAGTTTTGACCCATAATATAACAGTGTGTGTTAGGTGACATGTTTGCCAGCGTACTTCAAATGGACTGTGCTTAAATAGGAAGATATGAAGTACTTTGTCGCACTGTATTGTTGAACATCAATGTTTCGAATCTGCGTTCAAGTGATGTAAGTGCACAACTGGATTGGTGTGGTGCTATTTGTTAGGTGTTGTGTATTACTTGTATGCTTCATACACTGATAAGCCAAACACAGTAACAAAAGTATATGAGCGGAGCAGTCACACACGAGGGATCGTCCTAGTGAATATATGAGCTGCAAATCGGGAAATCCATTGCGATAAGTGACTTTGACAAAGGGTAGTTTATTATTACACAGAACCTGTGAACGAGTCTGTCAAAAATGGTGAAGCTGGTTGAATGTTCACAAATGCTACTATCATGAGCATCGCTGCAAAGATGTAAAAGGACAGTGAAACTACCACTAGGCACTAAATGGTTGGACGTCCTCGACTCATCACAGAACGTGGGGTTCAGAGGCTTGTCTGCTCCGTAAAGTAGGATAGACGGTGATCTGTGGCATCTCTACCAAAAGAGCACATTGCTGGTGCACGTGCAAGAGTATCAGAGTACACCATATGTTGTACATTTTTGAATGTCGAGCTCTGTGGCAGATCACCCCTACGTGTACACATGTTGACTCGATGAGATTGTCAATTATGATTGCAATGGACACAGCACCATCTGGATTTGACTGTCAATCAATGGAAAACATGTTGGCTCTTTGGGTGAATCACATTTTTGGTACACTAGGTCAATGGTCATCACGACAAACGCCATCATCAAGGTGAATGGCAGCTCGAAAATTGCAGCGCGCCACAGATGAAGGCTGTTGGGAGCAGTATTACGCTATGAGAGGCATTCTCTTGCACTTTTCAGGTATTGTAGAAAAGCTGCAAAAATGTTTCCCTAAAACTGGTGTAGCACCAACAATGAATTATATAGCCAGCACAATGATACTGTGGCCCACTGCAGAGCAATAAGTCAACTACACGACACAAAAATTACAAAATATGAAGTTGGCAGGCCTACATAAGGTGCCAGTCTGTTCTAAAGGCATGAATGGACAGGTCAATTGAAGTTTTCTGTATTGCCAGATGGGATTATACCATGTACGTCATAATTGTGCTGAAGTTTGTTCTGCAGGGAGGCTTGTGTAATGTTAGTTTATGAGCTTTTATTAGAGGACACTCTTATTTGTGAGATGGTTGAGACTGTGTTGCGCAGGGTAAGCATGTTTTGTAATTATATTTGATTTTAAGTTATGCTGCACATATACTAGGAATCAGATTATGCATTGTGATTAAGAAATTCGTCTATAATACAACATCTCTCTCGTTTTTCTTTCAACTTGGGTATGTTTCCAACCACATCTTTAATCTGTGATGCCACTGTACAGAACCCCTTCTGCACCATTGCCCTTCCCCCTTTTTTTCCATATTGTTTATCAAGCTTCCTCCGAATGTTGGAATGAACTACTGGTTTTGAGTAAGTTGCTGGTTTTAGTAACAAAGCACATCATGGAAAAAAATATTACACAGTTGTTTTAAGGATTTGAAGACTTCTAAATAGATTTCTACACAAGTGCCTAGGATAGACTCCCCGCAATTCTAATAGTGTGCTTCTATGCATAGAATACTTTTTTGTTTTGTGGGAAGAAAATACTATGGAAGTCCCACTTCAGTCTGCTGTTTATATGCAGACCCTTCTGCACTGATTTAGTTAGATATGACATTATCCATTCGTTTGATATTACAATCAATTCCAAAAAACTTATGTTTACCCACGAGAATACTATGAGTAACACAGTCAAATGCCTTAGATCGATCACAGAAAATACCAACTGGTACTATTTTATTATTCTGTGCTTGTAAAATTTGGTGAGCGAATGTGTCAATGGCGTTATCAGTTGCCCAAACTGTGATTGTTTGACGATATAGTTGGGGTGCTATTCTAGAATACACGATCATATAAAAAAATTTTGGGAAAATGATGTCAGTGGTGAAAGAGACCGTTAGTTACTGACATCTCTACCACCTTTCTTATAGAGGGATTTACAAAAGTTACATTTCAGTCTCTCTGGAAAATGCTCTGAATTAATGATGCCTTACATATTTCAGAAAGACAGTAGTTATTTTACGGGAACAAGTATTCAGTAGTCTGTTGGAAACCCCATCATATCTAGATGAGGATACACATGAGGATACTGGCGAAGAGAATGTTAAAAGCATGTTATGCCATTAAGGTTATGTCATTAGAATACAACAGCCGGTGTTTTGTAGTGACATCCTATTCCCATGTATACACAATTCTTAGCTATGCGATTCTTTTCTGGCGACGGGGACATTCATTACGGCGATTTGGAACTACACGAATGTTTACGTGGTACGCTGACTGCTAACCGAATTCTGTAGACAAAATGCTATAGTACAGCCAGTTCAACAGTGTGCTAACCATATCATGCACACTTTCTTCAGAAACCTGGTTTTCCCTTAGAATGACACCAATAACTCTTAAGAAGTTTACTTCTGGGTTTAACTATTAACCGTCTATTTTCTTCATTTTTCTTTCGCCTTTAACGCATATCATCTCTTATTCAAATTCATATTGGCGGTATAGCAATTATTCGTAACACGTAAACGTCGTCACTGCTAATGTAAGGCTACTTCAATGATTTTCTGAAGAAAGTTATTGCCATATTTGGTACTTTACTATATTCCGTGGGCTGAAAATGAAATTACATCCTGGTGAAATCGGATAAGCAGCTGTCATTATAACAGAATAAAGTTTTGTTTTCCATATAAATTAACTATCGTGTTTAAATTAAACTCATTTCTTTCTCTTTAAGGCTTAAGAGTTACACGTCAAAATCACAGATATATTTACGTGTGCTTACTACTTACAGTTCTACACCGTCACATACTCTTGTTTTCTTGCAGCAAAATTTTAACTTAGCGCCCTTCAAAATATCAACAAACTTTGACGGAAACTATTTGGCCAGAGATAATATACATTAATCCACAGATTTTAGCAATACTAGCATTTGAAAACCTCAAATATAGAACCACGAAATTTACATCTGTTTCATCCAAGAATATACTTCACAAAAATAGCTAACATTAATACTTTCTATTTCCTATTTTCCCGAGTAATTATGAAACAAAAATATCAGAAAAAGTAAAAAAAGAACGTTGTAATAATTTACGACGAATCCCTGTTTATTGTAGCTTGATACAACCCCACCTCCCAAAATAATTTATGTATTCTTTCACTGTAGGAGTTTTCAGGGATTCACGCTGGTTCCGTAGCAAAACGTAGTTTCTTCTGCTCAAGAACAATTAACATTTATGATATAAGTTTTCAGATGACGAACATTTTGATCGTGTACTGCTCTTTTTCTTACCTTGTTTGCAGGAAACTGTCAAATTTTTAAAATATATCAGCTGTTTCATTTTAGCTTAAATTTCTGTATTTTCATAATCAGTACTGTAGATGAATTCAATGTCACATGTGTGAAAGAACAGACAAAGGGTTACACATGCGCAAAGGAAATGACCTTCTAGTGGAAAGTATTGCTTTGACTTAGAGCTTTATCCTGAATCATGCTAAGCCCTTCTACTATTTCCGTGATTCATGCTCCACTATGAAGTCACTACAGAGCAAAATCTCATTTCATAAATCTGTGGGCAGTATTAATAAAGACTGCATTTCCTGATCGTGTTGCACAGGACTACACATATATATAAGTATTATCGAGCCACGAGTTACTGTTTACTTTTTTCAATTTTTTCGCGTTTTCAAACGCAACTTTTTTTCACGTCGTCTACTAAGATTCATCCACATGTGGAAGCCTCACCTTTGATGCGAATTGGAAGTATGAGTTAGAATAGTGTGGACATCAATTGAATAATTTTCAGCTCTGGAATTTACTTCTGAAACGTTTCGTTTGTAACATGAACGCATGCATCCTACTGTCCATACTTCAGATAGTAAGCTGTGTGATGGTCTCTGTGTGAATGGCCACGTGTCATGCTGTAGCGCGAAGTAGTCGCTATAGGAGCGGCGTTGCAAAGCACTCACGCATTGTAAAAGTCTTTTATTACGTGTCGATCTAAATATCAAGAATAACGTCAGAAATGACATACTACTCACGCTAGCAGAGTTTTTCCGTGCAGCGGGAATTTATTACTCGAAAAAAAAAGTTCTTAGACATAAGCAATGACAAATATACAGTAAGTACTGTCATACTGACAGTCTGACCAGAGAGATGGGATCATTAAATATGTGTTTTGTTCAGCCATGTGGCGTAAACTATGGGTGCTGAATCACAAAAAAGGTCCACATGCGACTTTCTAGAAAGAAAAACAAAGATCGAAATGAGAAAGTTATATTCAACCCGTGCATGTTACAGGGTTGCTAGCCACAATTGATAGCAGTAAACCCTCCTTTGCATGTGGAAGCGCTGTAACACACATCCCTTCTTACTAACTAAATAGAAGACTTCCCCAAAACATTAATTTAATGCTAGAGTTGTTACTAGTAAGTTCTTAACTCAAATTGGACGATGTTCTTTTCGTGATAAGACTATTGAGAATTGATATCCGTAGCCAACAAACATTTTGCGTAAGATAAGGTAAAAGAAATTAGAATCCATACAGAAACATCTCTTTTTTATGTTTTTGTATGTACAGTAACACCATGCATACAAAACAAACACATGCATGTTGCTTGCAATTGCTGGACTCACACTCTATGCTACGGACCTATGGTATCCATGTAGCAGCACACACAAAATAGTGTAAGTGAATTGCAAGTCTAATCAGATTTAGAACGTATTACCAGAAGATCATGTGACTGGTAATGATATCATCATGATCTTTGGCAAAATGTTTCTGACACTAGTGTGAATAATAATCATCAGCAAGAAGTATCTGCTTTTGGAGGACGCTCTGACTATATTGCTATGCTCAAATGCATTCTGGTGTTTTCCCTACACTTCGGAGAATACTAAGGCAGACTGACATGGGATCTAAACCAGCAACTTCCAGATAATTAAGTAAATACTGTCAACTTGTTTGGGGGTAGACACATTCCAGGTAATCAGAACCGATAATTGCTTATAAAACTATTCTCTATATGTCTATTGTTTTAATTATTTAACATGGAAATCGGTTACACAAGCCATCAAACAGCGATGCTAACAGCCCTGCTGTAGACTGTATCTTGGTTGTATTCTATGTTGTGCAACAGGATGACTGTCTCTTCGTCGTAAGCAGATCACAACTTTTTATTTTTATTTATTTATTTATTTTGTATTCCATTAATCCGTATTGTGATAAATCACAAGGATGTGGAATGAGTCAAGATTACATACAACAGATATAATACACATATATAAAATGACAAAAATGTACCATAAGATTATGAATAAGTTTGTAGGTTAAAATCAAATCAAAGGTATAGCTCAAGTAATATAAAACAATACCTAAAAAGGAAATATAGTACATTTTCCAAATTAAACAGTTAATGTGATCTATAGCAAACAAATTTTTATCAGTATAAAAAAATCATTGCTTTATCTGTAGATACTCATCAAGAGACTAGAAGGAATTTACCATTAGGTATTCTCTCAATTTACATTTAAAAGTAGGTAAGACATTAATGTGATCTTTAATACCTGATGGAAGGGAGTTGAAAATTTTTGTGGCTGAATAATGAACACCTTTCTGAACAAGACTTAAATGTTTCAGATCCCTGTGTAGATCATTTTTAGACCTA
This sequence comes from Schistocerca piceifrons, assembly GCF_021461385.2. Lineage (NCBI taxonomy): Eukaryota > Metazoa > Arthropoda > Insecta > Orthoptera > Acrididae > Schistocerca > Schistocerca piceifrons. The sequence continues at coordinate 591,658,698 of NC_060149.1, forward strand.
GTATTATGATCATGACATTCACTATTAGTTTTAAAAAGAGATAGGTTGTTAGAAACAAAAATCATCAAAGAAAATATGAATTGAGAGGTAAGTGTTAATATTTGTAACTTATGAAACAGACTTCTGCAAGAATATCTTGGATGAACACCACTCATGATTCTAACAGCTCTCTTCTGTGCAGTAAATATTTTTTTGGCTAAAGGCATGTTGCCCCAAAATATTATGCCATACGACATGATAGAATGAAAATAACCAAAGTAGGCAGCTTTAGTAGCGTCCTCATCACCAATGGGGGTGATTACACGCAGAGCATAAGTTGCCACACTGAGCCTTCTATGTAGGTCTAAGATATGCTCAGACCAGTTCAGCTTGCCATCAATTAGAATGCCCAAGAACTTAGATGATTCACAGTGTAGTATATTTTGGTTACCACAGTTTAAGTGGCATACTTCATTTTCTTGTTGAGATGTGTGAAATTACATATACTGTGTTTTCTGAATGTTTAGAGTTAGTCCGTTGCACTTAAACCAGTGTAGGATGTCAACGAGTACAGCATTACATTTATTTTCTAGGTCACTGTTAGTTCGACTTTCAAGCAGAATAGTGGTGTCATCGGCAAAAAGAGTAAATTTACACTCAGTGTCTGTGCAAAGTGGGAGATCATTGATGAAGATAAGGAAAAGCAAAGGTCCTAGGATGGACCCCTGAGGCACACCACACTTTAATGTGCCCCAATCAGAAGAAATGGGACTATCATTGGCACCATTAATTATCACCTTCTGTTTTCTGTTTTGCAGATATGATTCTATCCATCTACCAATGCTACCTCGCAAGCCATAACAATTAGCCTTATGTAAGAGAATGTTGTGGTCCACACAGTCAAAGGCCTTAGACAAGTCACAAAAAATTCCAATAGGTGACATTTTATTATTTATTGACTCTAAAATTTCATTTGTGAGAGAAAAAATAGCCTGCTCAGTTGATCTACCTTTTTGGAAACCAAACTGGTTTCTGTTGAGTATGTTGTGGCTGTTAAGATGTTCTACAATTCTTGTATACATTAGTTTCTCTAATACTTTTGAGAAACTACTTAGTAGTGATATTGGACGGTAGTTAGATAAATTAGTTTTGTCACCCTTCTTGAAAAGTGGTTTCACAACGGCAAGCTTTAATCTCTCTGGGACAACACCTTGCTGGATAGACTCATTAAAAATGTGACACAGGACTTGACATATGTGGTCACTACAATGCTTCAGTATTTTTGGTGAAATGTTGTCAATACCAGTGGAATTTTTATTTTTTAAGGCCTTGATGGTATTTTTAACTTCAGTAATAGTAACTGGGGCAATACAAATTGGGTCATACATGTTAGGGTTAGCTCTGTGCAATAAATGCGTAGCAGCATTTAAGGAACCATTACAACCTACTTGTTCTGCTGCAGTTATGAAGTGATTGTTAAATATGTTGGAAACTGTTACAGGATTATGAATAACCTCATACTTATAGCTTATCTCTGTGGTATTAACATTCTTGTTACTCTTGCCACACTCTCTCTTTATAACATTCCAAACTGCTTTTATTTTGTTCTCAGATTTATCAATTTCAGACTTAATATACAGGCTCTTGGATTTGTTTATCACCCTTTTTAAAATTTTACAATATAACTTAAAATGAGACCTTTCAAGGGGATCATTTGATACTCTTAGTGAGGCATGTAACTCCCTCTTAGTCCTGCAAGAAATTTTTATACCTCCAGTAATCCATGGTTTACTGGAAGAAACCTCATTGTTCTTTCTGACAGTTTTTTTTGGGAAAGCCATTTCAAATACAGATATAAATTCATTTAAAAAAAGGTTAAATTTATCATTAACATCTGATGTGCTGTACACTGGCTCCCAATCTATCTGTGACAAATAGTCGTTAAAGGCAGACACAGTTTCAGTGTTTATACATCTATAGGACCTATAGGTGTGGGAGATTTTATTGCACAAACTGATGTTATTTACTTTCAGAAGTTGTCCATCATGGTCAGACAGGCCATAAATTACTTTACTCACACTAGCACTGTTGACTCTATTCTTGTCAATGAAAATATTATCTAGAAGGCTCTTGCAATTTTCTGTAACTCTAGTGGGCCAGGTAACCATCGCAGCCAAGTTGTAAGAATTCATTAAGTGGTCCAGGTCAGTTTTGAGGTTGTTATCAGTTAAGAAGTTGACATTAAAGTCACCTACAATTATTAAATTTTTAGTTTTAGAGAACAATTTGGTCAAAAGAGATTCTAACTTATTCATAAAGATGCAAAACTTCCCTGCTGGAGCTCTGTAAATTGCAAGCACAGTAAGTAACATGTCCTTTGCAGAAATTTCAGTCCCGCAAACTTCAAAATGTTGATCTACACAATACTTACTTAGATCTAAAGATTTATAAATGATTTTACTGTCTATATAAATTACAGCACCACCTTTCTCCTTACTTGTTCTGCAGTAATGAGTAGCTAGATCATACCCATCAAGCTGCAGCCCATCAATTCCAACTGTTACATGATGCTCAGTAAGGCATAAAACATGAGGACGGTCAACAGTGTCCATGTCCCCTAAATTTACAGATAAAAACTCTAATTTACTTTTGAGACTTCTGATATTTTGATGAAGAATAATAAGATTCTTATAGCTACCTCTACTGTCCTTCTGCTGGTCTGCTTGTCCATTAACACCGTTAGTCCCCGTTGCACTCAAAACTGTGTTGGATACATTAAGACCTATGTCGCAGCTGGAGATTTGTTCACTAGATGTCGTTGTCGAGGTCGGGTGGGTGCTGGCCATAAAAAATCACCGTTTCTTTTTGGAATTCTTCTTTCTCTCGTAGAAAATCGGGGATTACCTTTTATCCTTGGAGATACTGCATCAGAATTATTTTCCAGTCCTTGAGGTTCTTTGGGTGGAACTTCATCATATGGTATTAATATGTCATTGGCAGTGACAGGGTGAGACACAGCTATACATCTGTTTCTTGTATTCACATTGGTTCCCTGTCTATCTTGGCATGAATTGGTTTCTACAGTACCGGTACAAAATCTGACCTTTCTTGCAGAGCTGGTTGTAAGTGTTTTTACTACATCACACCGTTTCCATGGGTTTGATACTGATGAAGCAATGTTCCTGCACAGTCTGAGCTTTCCTGTTTTGTTCAGGTGTAGTCCATGATTAGTGTAATCAGGCCTTTGCAAGAATAAATTGACATCAATTACTTTCACATTAACAAAATTAGATGACAAATTCATTATATATTCATTAAATCTGTACACTGTTTCGTTGACTTCTGGCTTGTCATAACAGTAGGGAACGGTACATAACAATAGCTTTGTATGATCAAGTGCTGCAGTCAACTTTTCTAAGTCTGGAATAAAGTTGTTTTTCTTCCGAATGTCATTTATTCCTGCAAGGATAATAACTGCATCGTCCAAATTGAAATCACTAGTAAGATCTGATGCCCCTTCAACTACACCACTGAGGCATGCATTTGGTTTAACAACAGATGATGTGTAGTACTTGGGTTTCAAAAATTCATTTAGCAATGATGCACAGTTTCGCCCATGACTGTCCGATAGTAATAAAATCTTATTCGTTGGCTGACTCTCAATTGGTCTTTTTGTCGAATTTTTAGGAACATTGTCTCGTCCTACCACCTGAGTAGATTTCTCTGTTTCATCAATTTTATCACTTAAGGCACTAAAACGGTTGCTTGTATTCAGATGATATAACTGCTGAGAAACGACATGTTTTGGTATCTTCTTGGGCTGGTGACAATTTGTGCTCTCGTCTTGGGATTCACTTTTGTTCTGTTGACTTCTGGCAGACAATGTGACATTTTCAGCTTTCAGTCTTTGCAGTTCTTCTAACAACACGGAAATTATTTCTTCCTTGCTGTCTATAGTGCCCACTTTTACGCAATTATCACATTTCCATATCTCTTGTTTTGAGTCCACCTTTGCACAGTTATAATGATAAACAATTTTACACTTAAAGCACATAATACCTGTAACGACTTTCTTTCTGCATGAGCATAGTTTGCTGTTTGTTATTTCTTGAAGCGCAATTTCGTGGCTGTATGATGAAGTTGATGCTAAGCAAACACTGAGTTTCTCATTTTTTACTACCACCTTCATAATTAAATAACAAGAGATGCACTTCCCATCACTAAATACGTCGAACTTCTTACACTTCACACAAACTTCGGATTGTTTGCTTTTATTTGCGGAACTCATGCTGTTCTGTTTACCGATCGTCAACATGGTTTCTTTTTCACAGTTTATAGATGCATCACAGTTTTTTTCAGATACTTTTAACACAATATAACACGTAATACATAACTGGTCACAATACCAACCGACATTTCTGCAAAATGCACACTTTTCTTCATTAAATTTACATTTATTACTGGAACTAACACACTCGCGAATTTCATTCGGCGCCATCTTGCGCTGTTATTCTGATTAGTATAGGTTACAAAAGCTTCTCAGAGGTTTTCTCTAGTGTTAAGAATGTGGAAAACTCTATGGACAATAAATCTCAGAACGCAAAGAAAACCTATACAGCTCTAGGGGCTTGGCTGCCTTTCTGGCAAGTATACATGGATACCTAAATGAGCCGTCGTGTTGAGAAGACTTGATCATTACCTATTTAAGTTTTCGAGCATGTGAAATTTTAATGACGTGTCGTTTCTGGAATAATTCTCGAAGTTATGTACTTAAAGTTAATACAGACTGTAGTCTGGTGAGTTACTGTCAATCAAGGCCAAGTCTGTATTCTTCGCCATGTTTTGTGTCTCGTGATGAGCAGTTAAGTCCTGCTCCTTCCTATAATACAAGGTGAGTCAGGAGGAAGGTACATTCGACAGAAGAAAAAGTGGGCCATCCCTGAATTCCAATTTGTAGGCCGCGCCTGACTGTATGCAACCAACACATCATAACTGTATCGCTGGTCCTCTAAGCCCTCTGCAGTACAGTAGTTTGACTATGCACAATGAGTACCACAGTAGATTACTAGAGAACACTGCTCATTATGGTAGTCAGTCCAGATATAAAGTAATACCGTTACACAAAAAATATTAGCAAACACGTTATTAGAGATGAAACAGTTCATAAAGCTTGCAAATGAAACATCATTACAAAAAGTGACACTACAGAACTCTTATCACACGCACTAAATGACATGATGAGTTGTTCGTGATCCGAATTTGATCCCACTGTTAACAAAACAAAGCTTGTGTGTCTGATCAAGACTAGACTAGGCATAAAGAGATGTAAAATATCAAAGTGATCGCCGGTATCAGTATACAAGGCCCAATGTCCGAACCTGGAAATAAATGACGATACGTTTGGCACTGCACTGAAAACACCATGAAGGTTATATTGCCCCTGAGAAGTAACCATGAAAGATATGTAATGAAGTGCAACGCACGAGTAAGAAACGCCATGAAGTAAAGGGGAGTAGAAAGTAGTTATTTGAATTGTTAGCTGTCGGCCGCTGTGGCCGAGCGGTTCTAGGCGCTTCAGTCCGCAATCGCGCTGCTGCTACGGACGCAGATTCGAATCCTGCCTCGGGCATGGATGTGTGTGATGTCCTTAGGTTAGTCAGGTTTAAGTAGTCCAGGGGACTGATGACCTCAGATGTTAAGTCCCATAGTGCTTAGAGCCATTTGAACATTTGAAGTATTAGCTAAGCACATTCAGATGTCAGATATTAAGTATGCTCACTAGCAGCGTGATAATGGAACCTGAAAAGAAATGACTTTTGCCTGGTAGGGATTCGAAACCGACACCTTTCACTATTGTCTTATAGCTACGAATAAGAACGAAATATTTATTGTTTCTTCACCAGTAACGAGATGTGCACCTGTTCGGCTAGAGGCAACACAATGAATAGTTCTGTGCTGCCTGGGACTCCAACCCCGCGCATATCGTCGTTGTTAACCGCACGCGAAGAGGTATCAACTATCAGATACCCTCTCACTAGTAGTTACAACAGTTAGGATCACCTGGAGAAGTTTGGCATCGTGAGGAAACAATGAAATGCTGGAACAGCAACATCTCTAAGGGTTCAGATATAGAGAAAAATTGAAATCGCAGCTCGAATCCCAGTCGAGTGACAATATTTTCAAAATCTCAAGGTCACTTAAAATAAGAATTGAAAGTCCTATGACCTTATATGACGATTGGTTCGTGAACTAAAATAACATTACTAGAGTAAGAAAGCTTACGAGAGGCAGATTTTCTGCAAGCAGCGACTTCCGCGTCTGACAACCAAAACTAATCCAACTCTGTTCCAGTCAGCAGCGAATGGACATGTTTAATGTTGATTTGGAACCATACATTTCTGCGTTCTTTACTTGGCGTTATTATAGGTGAAGAGGGTATGTGGCTCTTAAAAACTGGTATCCATAGCAGGAATCGAACCCACACCGCCGGCCGGTGTGGCCGTGCGGTTCTAGGCGCTTCAGTATGGAACCAGGTGACCGCTACGGTCGCAGGTTCGAATCCTACCTCGGGCATGGATGTGTATGATGTCCTTAGGTTAGTTAGGTTTAGGTAGTTCTAAGTTCTAGGGGTCTGATTATCATAGATGTCACGTCCCATAGTGCTCAGAGCCATTTGAACCATTTGAACCCACACCTTAGCCACTACAAGCTAGCCTCAGTCCAATCAACCACCGAATTTCACGTGTGTTAGCATCATGTTTTCGTCGTAACGGGGTACACACTACACGGTATGAAAGGTGTTAACGTCACCTTGATGTGTTGTTGTGGATAACCTTTTCGTTGTCTACTAGTCAACGTCATGCAGTGCGATCACATAACCATAAAATCATACCCATTCTTTTCCTTTCTTTTTTAAGACGTATTCCGTCTGCCTGCTAAGAGCATCAGTCTCACAGAAGGTCAGAGACAGTTTCTTTGTTTTCTAAACAACCAATAATAGAGAAACCTTGCGGAAACATGTTTGTGAAAGGGCTCGTGGTTGTCTGTCACGCTAAGACCAATTTCAGCATCACCAGCCAGTAGCCGCTTGATACAGACCAGCGTCTGCCCAAGTGATCGCGACGCATCTGGCGTAGAGTCTGTGTTATCTCCAGCGGACATTTCTGTGCTCGAATTCGCAAGTATAGCAGTATGAACGTTGTGTATGATATAATACTATGTTTCAGCATACTCCGTGGAAATTTTGTGTGGCATATTGCTATAAGAGTATTTAACTATGGTCTTATTTTATTCAAGTTCGTAGCATCGTTCATGGTATCACAATTTGAATATTTCCCATTTACGATGTTATGAATTAGAAAACGTAGTCTAAAATATAGTAAAGTCTAACTTTGTGACCTTTTGAAACCAGTAAAGGCAATTCGAAACACCTGTCCCCTGTATGGAGTGAGTGCTATCGAGGAAGTCTAGTTGTATCATTCCAAGTGTTATCGTTTTGAGATGAATTCGTCACCACATTCAGGAAGACAAACGAGCGTGATTTACTACTATGACCAGTGTCAGTGTGCCAACGGCCTTGCCGCAGTGGTAACACCGGCTCCCGTCAGATCATCGCAGTTAAGCGCTATCGGGCTGGGCTAGCACTTGGATGGGTGACCAACTGGTCTGCCGAGCGCTGTTGGCAAGCGGTGTGCACTCAGCCCTTGTGAGGCCAACTGAGCAGCTAGTTGATTGGGAAGTGACGGCTCCGGTCTCGTAAACTGACATACGGCCGGGAGAGCGGTGTGCCGACAACATGACCCTCCATATCCGCATCCAGTGACGACTGTGGGCTGAGGATGACACGGCGTCAGTCGGTACTGTTGGGTCTTCATGACCTGTACATGCGGAGAGTTTTTCCAATGTCAGTGTATCCGATAATTGTCAAGTGTGACGACCAATTAACCTTAGTGCGACACTTGCCTTTAATAATCATACTGGGGTTAAAAGAAAGTAAGGAGGATTACGGTACAACGTCTCGTCGAAAAGGAGATTAGACGCGAAGCAAAATGTCGAACTGGGAACGATGAGAGAGGAAGCAGTTTGTGTCCTTTCAAAGTACTGAGCCTGGCATTTGCCGTAATAGATTTAAGGAGGTCACCATAAACCCAAATCAGTGCCGCCTGATGCCAATTTGGAGTACAGTATGGTAACTTCGCAAGGAGAAGATAGCGGGTAAGCCATAACAGACATTTTATCAAACGAAGGCCTGTATACGTCCACTAATATTGGTATGCATCTGGTGGCACAAAGAAGGTGTTTTGTGTCAGGAACTGATTCACAGGGATGTGTTCTTCGCAGCTGACATTTGTTGCCAACATATGAAATGCGTCCTGGAAGGCAGTACCAAAGAACTTGGTTGGAAAGCATTCCTACCGCACGTTTTCGAATCTGCTACCCACATGTGTAGAGAGAGAGAGAAGACGGAGCGATCGATTGAGATGGAGCTGTAACGAGGTAGGATTTAATGGCAGACTGATGATGCATGCTAGAGAGGGAGATGTTGCTGCAGGTCATTTTTTCCGCTTTTCTGTCAGGATGCAACGGTCGCGTGACATAACCTGCGTTCGACTCGTATACAGCCACGTGACCTGTAAGTGACTTAGAGCACTGCCTACTCTCGATCAATAACAGCAAACCTCTCGGTCATCAGAGGACTTCCATCTCATGTGTGATGAAACGTGACCCTCCTCTTTCGACTCATTCCTCTAAACGAACGAAGATTTATGCTCCATTCCCTTGTCGCAACTTGGGTATAAAATCGAGACTTCAGTTTCATAACTAAGATGATTCTAAGTTAGCGATAGGTGTTCGTCAGACACTGCAGTCCCCGTCTATACATCTACTCGACAGATGTGCTGTTTATAGAGTTAGTGGCGGCATGACGTGTAATTTCACATGTCGGACGCCGCTGCTTTGTGTTTATCTCTCTCCCTGTAAGAGGTATTCTCCGTTACTAACGATCATTTTATATAGGACTGATTCGGGCATAGTATAATTTCTGAACCGTGATCGGATGTGAGCAGTGGACGCTATACATCTCTGGAAAGCTATATTGCGCATGTATCACACAGAGCCGCTGTTTTAAGGAAGTAGTTTTTTCATTTTACTGTTTGGTACCATAGTTTATGGTAGAGAAACCTGCAATAAGAATGTATGTCATGCGCTGGAAATATATTTCTTACAGTGGGATATTAACAGCGCTGCATTCCACAAGACTGATAGGTCGGTTGTATGATGTCCTTAGGTTAGTTAGGTTTAAGTAGTTCTAAGTTCTAGGGGACTGATGACCATAGATGTTAAGTCCCTTAGTGCTCAGAGCCATTTTTTTTGATAGGTCGGAAATTGAAGCGATCAAACATTATAGCCAGTTTTAAGTGCAGAACCGCGTAGCGATAGGAGTGCGTGTGTTTATGTTCTCTCATACCAATACCCTCCTGGTACTGATCCCAGACACTAGAACAGTACTTTAAAATTGATAGCGTAGTTGATTTATGTAAAATGCTTTGAACTCCATCCACCTGGAGCTCCATCATGCATGGAAACCACCCGTCTCTTGTTCTTCTTAACTGTTGCTATTACATCACAACACTTTCAAATCTGTTACTATACAGCGATAAAGAGTGCTAACCTCCACGACATGGGGACATCTGGAGAAATCTAATGCACTTGAATGGGAAAGAACTCGGCAAGCTCCATTCATTCACGAGACACGGAATGTAGCAGTCTACTTCTGGTCAGCTGCAGATTGAATCGGTAACGGTGCTGCGGGGAGGAGTGTTGATCAAAGACAGTGCAAGGGGTCTTTCAGTCTCTAATTTCATCCTAAGACTGAGAGAATGCTCTGTGACTCCCTGACTCCCATTCGCATAGAGATGGATCGTAAATTATGCACTATGCTCGAGGTGCCAGAAATACCGGGTGATCAAAAAGTCAGTATAAATTTGAAAACTGAATAACTCGCGTAATAATGTAGATAGAGAGGTACAAATTGACACACATGCTTGGAATGACATGGGGTATTATTAGAACCAAAAAAATACAACATTCAAAAAATGTCCGACAGATGGCGCTTCATCTGATCAGAATAGCAATAATTAGCATAACAAAGTAAGACAAAGCAAAGATGATGTTCTTTACAGGAAATGCTCAATATGTCCACCATCATTCCTCAACAATAGCTGTGGTCGAGGAATAATGTTGTGAACAGCACTGTAAAGCAAGTCCGGAGTTATGGTGGGGCATTGTCATCGGATGTTGTCTTTCAGCATCCCTAGAGATGTCGGTCGACCACGATATACTTGCGGGTTCAGGTAACCCCAAAGCCAATAATCGCACGGACTGAGGTCTGGGGACCTGGGAGGCCAAGCACGACGAAAGTGGCGGCTGAGCACACGATCATCACCAAACGACGCGCGCACGAGATCTTTCACGCGTCTAGCAATATGGGGTGGACGCCATCCTGCACAAACATCGTACGTTCCAGCAGGTGTTTATCAGCCAGGCTGGGGATGATGCGATTCTGTAACATATCGGCGTACCTCTCACCCGTCACGGTAGCAGTTTTGCTGTCCAGCGCCATCTAATAAAACCCCATGTCATTCCAAGCACGTGTGTCAATTTTTTCCTCTCTATCTACATTATTCGGTGGTTTATTAAGTTTTCAAATTTATACTGACTTTTTGACCACCCTGTATGTATAGAGCTGTCTGGTATACTTTGGTGACGTATATATTCGAGAATTAACAATGAATGGACGTACTGCACAGTCATCTATCTACACTACTGGCCATTAAAATTGCTACACCAAGAAGATGACGTGCTACAGACGCGAAATTTAACCGACAGGAAGAAGATGCTGTGATATGCAAATGATTAGCTATTCAGACCATTCACACAAGGTTGGCGCCGGTGGCGACACCTACAACGTGCTGACACGAGGAAAGTTTCCAACCGATTTCTCATACACAAACAGCAGTTCACCGGCGTTGACTGGTGAAACGGTGTTGTGATGCCCCGTGTAAGGAGGAGAAATGCATACTGTCACGTTTGCCACTTTGATAAAGGTCGGATTGTAGCGTATTGCGATTGCGGTTTATCGTATCGCGACATTGCTGCTCGCGTTGGTCGAGATCCAATGACAGTTAGCAGAATACGGAATCGGTGGGTTCAGGAGGGTGATACGGAACGCCGTGCTGGATCCCAACGGCCTCCTATCACTAGCAGTCGAGATGACAGGCATCTTATCCGCATGCCTGTAACGGATCGTGCAGCCACGTCTCGATCCCTGAATCAATAGATGGGGACGTTTGCAAGACAACAACCATCTGCATGAACAGTTCGACGACGTTTGCAGCAGCATGGACTATCAGCTCGGAGACCATGGCTGCGGTTACCCTTGACGCTGCATCACAGACAGGAGCACCTGCGATGGTGTACTAAACGACGAACCTGGGTGCACGAATGGCAAAACGTCATTTTCTCGGATGAATCCAGGTTCTGTTTACAGCATCATGATGGTCGCATCCGTGTTTGGCGACATCGCGGTGAACGCACATTGGAAGCGTGTATTCATCATCGCCATACTGGCGTATCACCCGGCGTGATGGTATGGTGTGCCATTGGTTACACGTCTCGGTCACCTCTTGTTCGCATTGACGGCACTTTGAACTGTGGACGTTACATTTCAGATGTGTTACGGCCCGTGGCTCTACCCTTCATTCGATCCCTGCGAAACCCTACATTTCAGCAGGATAATGCACGACCGCGTGTTGCAGGTCCTGTACGGGCCTTTCTGGATACAGAAAATGTTCGACTGCTGCCCCGGCTAGCACATTCTCCAGATCTCTCATCAATTGAAAACGTCTGGTCAATGGTGACCGAGCAACTGGCGCGTCACAATACGCCAGTCACTACTCTTGATGAACTGTGGTATCGTGTTGAAGCTGCATGGGCAGCTGTAGCTGTACGCGTCACCAAGCTCTGTTTGACTCAATTCCAGGCGTATCAAGGTCGTTATTATGGCCAGAGGTGGTTGTTCTGGGCACTGATTTCTCAGGGTCTATGCACCCAAATTGCGTGAAAATGTAATCACATGTCAGTTCTAGTATAATATATTTGTCCAATGAATACCCGTTTATCATCTGCATTTATTCTTGGTGTAGCAATTTTAACGGCCAGTAGTGTACATTCGCAATGATACTCGCAACGTAGAAAAGGGGCGGTATAGCGATGATACTGAAATTGTCGTTGAAATTACTGTAAAATTGCTAAAATTCTTCGTACTATCATCTGTGATGCTTATTATTTCAGTACATCTATGGTGTCTTCTCCACCCCGTCTGTCCACTGGTACGCTCTTGGTTACCACATAATGATTGACTGACATCGTCTATTTGAGATGGAGAAAGAGTTTTGGTGGAGGGTCAACACCTTCTGGGGATGGCTAGCACCGAAACAGTGATCGCGTACATGATTGCAATATGAGGAATCAGTCGAAATGGAATGCAGATCCATCAGATATTCCGTCTCTGTGACGGATGAGTTTAAATGTAGAGGTCGTCGATCACCTTCAGACAGCAGTTTGGAAACGCTCCACAACGCCGCCAAACTTTTCCAGTTTTCTTATGTTGTAACTGTCCTTTATTTAAACTCATCCAGTTTGTGTGGTGTGTTATGGTAGCAGCTGTAACATGATTTACACCGTGCGACGTCTAGTTTTCTGTGAGAAGCAATGGATCAGAACATGTTAATGTCAGTTTAGAACCTGACACAGACCTTGAAGTTGTGGCGGAAAAAAACAAAAATGTATGGTAATGTACAAAGCGTGTTGCAGCATAAAAAAACAATGCTTCAAACCTTGACACAGAGTCACAGGGATCGTCTCTTGTGGCTTACAGTATAGTCTGTGGGATACGGTCATCCTCCTACAGTACAGGCGATGCAACTTTACACTGGTCTTTGCAATGGATCAATACCTGTATATTTAATAGGATCGTCACATGTGCTAGATGCCGGCATGCAGACGGTATTTGTTTTCGATATATGGGAGGAGAGAGATGCAGTAAAATCTTATCGAGTTCTCTATCAGATGAAGTTAGTTGAGCTTTTATAGTTCGTAATTTTTCTCTGTTGGATGGTACAGAATAATGATGATTTCATGTTGGAGTGATAGACATGAATAGGCCCTGAGGGATGCGGATCTGCTTCAGAGAGCAGTACCTGTATGTCGTTTGGGGATGCACCACAATGCTGGATCAAAATCCTTCTCCCAGTTCCCGTACTGTCTTTTCTACTACCTCGTGTTGCAGGAGCAGGCTTCGTTTGGCGCTGACCTTACACGTCGTAAACTGTTGGCGGAGCTATGACAACTTGTTCCCATTTCCACTGAATGGTCAAAACACGATCCTGTTGCACTAACTCAGGTCACTCTGTTTCTACACGGGTTGCAGAAGATTGTAAATACAGTTCTCTCTGACTTCTGCTCAGTTCCTACTTAAATTGGAATGACACATGCGCGAAGCTGCAGAAATAGCAGCAGTTGCAGGAGGCATAGGGACTATCTGAAATTTTACTGTAGCAGATAGGTTCGAAAAAGGTAACTCGTTCCGAAATATGAGAGTGCCAGAAATATGATTCACTAGTGGTTTTAATCATAAAAGGACTCCTCCATCGGATACAACGCAGGTATGTGGTTGACTGGAAAGACTTGATTCCAAATCATAGACATAATTTCTACCGGGAAGCGCAGCACTAGGGATCTGAGAAGCTAGTGTACATTTCTTACTAAATGGTTCAAATGGCTCTGAGTACTATCAGACTTAACATCTGAGGTCATCAGTCCCCTAGAACTCAGAACTACTTAAACCTAACTAACCTACGAACATCCTGCCCGAGGCAGGATTCGAACCTGCGACCGTAGCGGTCGCGCGGTCCCAGACTGAAGCGCTTAGAACCGCTCGGCCACACTGGCCGGAACATTTCTTATGACCTCAATCAGCACACCATCTACTGTTTGTGATCCTTCCCAATCAACCATCGCCTATAACCCAGTCGATATATCACCGAACCTCTGATGTAGCATCGAGACCGAATGGGAAATAACTAGCGGTGGCATGAGGCGGCTGATAATTCTAGCATTTCCGAACTGGCGCTTCAGCAGCTGTTTAACTGGATTTGCGATGTGCGGAGGTGCGCCATCTTGCATAAAAGTGATCCCATTCACACACCCACGCTGTTGGAGAGCTGGAATGGCGTTGTTGCTCTAAAGACACTCAAGCGCCTACCAGTGACGGTACAGGTAACTGGACCGGAAGCACCTGTCTCTTCGAAAAAATATGGCCCTATGTTTAATGATGCCGTAAACCCGCATCACACAGTGACCTTTTCAGGATGAAGTGATACTGGTTGATTTGCGGTTGGATTTTCCGTTGCCCATAGTCGACAATTCTGTGTATTGACATATCCTATCAGATGGAAGTAGGATTCGTCTGTCTACAAAATCTTCCACGGCCAGTCATTGTCCACTTCCATTCGAGCAAGAAAGTCTAAAGCAAAGGTCTGTCTTGCTGGCAGGTCACCAGGAAGCAACACGTACACGTGGGTAATTTTGAATGGACAGCAAAGAAGGATGTTTCGTAGGATTTTACGCACCGTGCTCACGAATATGTCCAATGTTCGGGCCATTCTCTGTGCACTACACGTTTGCACACCACCACTCGTGTCCTCCTGCATTGCTGTGGCCACTGCTTCTACTGGCGTCGAATCAATTCGTTTCCTCCCTCTACCAGGTAGCACAGCAAAAGAAATCGTCTCTTCGAATTTTCGAATCACTTTCTCCAGACCCACGGCAGTAATCGGACCGACGCCTTTTTCAAACCATTCAGCGTCTGGAACTTCTGCAGAGAGACGTGTGCACAGTCATCATTCTTGTAATGCAACTTTACAAGCAGAGCGCGATCCTGCATTGAGACAGTCATGGCGAACGTTGCAGTCGCGAAAGGAGGAAAAGCCTTGTTTATACCAACTTCAGTTGGTCATGTGAATGATAGGTGTTCCCATTTACGTATTCTGACAAATACAGCACCATCTATTGATCAATTTTTTTCTTCTGCTATACGTTTTCCCCGTTCTCTTATAATAATGGTTCAAATGGCTCTGAGCACTATGGGACTTAAGAGCTGAGGTCATCAGTCCCATAGACTTAGAACTGCTTAAACCTAACTAACCTAAGGACATCACACACATCCATGCCCGAGGCAGGATTCGAACCTGCGACCGCAGCGGTCACGCGGTTCCAGACTGAAGCGCCTAGAACCGCACGGCCACACCGGCCTGCAAACAACAAGTGCTGCACGCCGGAAATTACGTTGTGCTGAGACACTTCACTTACATCGCAATGATACAGTAATAGTACTGTTTAATTCACAGTTAAGTGCCTCGTAAAGGGTTCACAGAATAGATTCAATTTCTCGACCGTTCCACTCACGTATGAAGCTCGTGAAAAGCGAGCACCAAAACCTTTATGAGCGAGATCTAATTTCTCTTATGTTATTGCAGTTGTAATATCATCGTTTGTACGGCGGTGGCAATGAAAACTGTTTGCATTCGGAGGAGAAAAATGGTGATCGAAATGTCGTGGAAATAACCTGCGTTTGTTTTAATACTGCGTTCCCAACTCGCTCCCCTGCCCTCTCCTCCCTCCACCCTCAAGGAAAAAGGGAAAAATACCCGTGACACTCTCTCCCTTAATTCGCGTACGCAGCTCGTGATCTCGCGGTCGCGTTCTCGCTTCTCGCGCACGGGGTCCCGGGTTCGATTCCCGGCGGGGTCAGGGATTTTTCACCTCCATCGAGATGACTCAGTGTTTGTGTTGTCCTCATCATTTCATCATAATTCATGAAAGGGGCGTGTTTGGACTGACCAAAGGTTGGGAATTTGTACGAGCACTGATAACTGATAACCGCGCAGTTGAACGCCCCAAAAACCAAATATCATTGTTATCATCATCATCCTAATTCGCTATACCACAAAATCACTTGCCTTGTTTCAATGGTTTCGATGTCCGCCGTCAACCCCGTCAGGTAATCCACGCACAGTGCTCAGCAGGATTCCAGAAGAGGTCAAACAACCGTAATGCTGGCTGTCTCTTTAGTAGACTTCTTGGGTCTTCTAAGGGTTGTGTCAAGAATCCAACATTTGTTTCATCTTGGCATGTGATGTTTCCCAGTTACGTTTATATTTGTACCTTCGTTAGATCTATAATCCTCAAATTTGTTTTACTTACTGATTTCTCGATACTTGACGAAACCTTCTTAGTAATCACGTGGAGAACCAGACAGATTTTGTTGTTTACAGTCAACTATCACGTTTCTTACCGCAAAGATATATAATCAACATCATTTCACAATTATATTTGCTCTCCGGAGGAGTTTACCAGACGGCAACATTACCTGCCACAAATATAAGAGAAATGTTGTGAGTGTCTGCTAAATAGTTTATGTATATTAGAAATAGCAGAAGATCAACATCACTTTACTTGCGGAATCACACTCATCATTTCCGTTTCGCTAAGTGATGTCCCGTCAGCTACTGCGAACTGTGACCTTTCACACAGGATACCACGAAACTAGTCGCACAACTGAGGCGATAGTCCATAGGAAAGCAGTGTGGTTGGAAGAGGCTTATAAGTAATGATATCGAAAGACATTTAGGAAGTCTATGAATACGGGATCAGTTTGAGAGCCCCTGTACGCAACACGTCACGAGAATAAAGTGCCAGCTGTGTCCCAAAAGAGTGATAGTTTCCAAATTCATGCTGGTTTGAGGTCAATAGATAGTATATCTCGGGGTATTACATAACGTTGAAACAAAGTAATTTTTCACGCTTCCTGCTACATGTCGATGTCAATGAAATGCATCTGTAACTTAGAGGATTACATTTACTTTCTTTAGTATGTATTGCGGTTGTCTGTGCAACTTTCCATTCTTCTTCATCACCATAGACACTACAATACTCCTCAGGACGTAGGTAAAGTAATTAAGCCATTGCATCGTTGGTGCACAAGATGCACTCCTAAATTTTAACCCACTCTAGAAAGACATTGTCTAGAGAAGTGCAATCGTCCTGCTACGACTATGATGGGACCATGACAACATAGTGAAACAAATCTGGCGATGCTGTGATAGTTTTCTTAGTTCCTGGAGTGTCAGAGAATTATCTCGCAAGATTCACTTGATATATAAATCATATTCTAACAAAAATTCCGAATGATTTCGACTTTGGTGTGTCACCGACTTATCAAATATATGGTTACAGACAAGGGAGATACCTTTCACGCGGATACTACAACTAGTCTAGTTGTCTACATTGCGAATTATCTGTATCAGCCATCACAAGGGCGACGAGGAGACGATGAACACTGCAGTTAGTCGCTTGCTCCCTAAAATGCCGACGCACTGTAAAGAGAAAGATGTACTAGCTCCCAGTTCGTAACTGGCTCGAGAGTAACATTTTACCTCCTCTGTGAGAGGGCTGCAATCAGCTACTTAGAACTCAGAAGACATATTTAGAAATTTTGGACATCGTAAGACGTCTCGTTACGTTCAGTAAGCAGTAGATCTAGAAGTAGGAAACATAAAATACTGCGGAACTGCTACTAAAAATACAAAAATCTGTTAATGCAATCGTATCACTGAATACTTCGTTGACTATGTTTCATTTAGCAACTGCTCTCACAGTCACATTGTGGTATTTACACTGTAGTCCGGTAAAGCTACTTTAGTATGACAAAAGACTTCACATTTAATTAAGATAGCCATTCGTTATATGGTATTATGACGAGTCACCAATTATATTACCGTGATGCATATTAGTACAGTTTCCCACTAGGTTAATGAACAAAATAGACACAGTATAATCCACCTCGTTATAGAAAACCGCCTGATGATGAGCATGTAGTTTTTCAATCCCACGCCTGTAGCGATTTGCTGATTCTGAGTTAACCCAAGTTTAAAGTGCAATCGCCAAAACATAATAAACAAAAGAAAACAAAAACTAACTCTCTTGGTGGTTGATCGATAAGGGGAGAGAATGATAAAACATATGCGGGTAGCAGATTCGAAGACGTGCGGTAAGAATGTTTGGCAACCAAGCTCCTTGGTACTGTCTTCCAGGGCGCATTTCATTTGTTGGCAAAAAATGTCAGCTGCGAAGAATACATCCCTGTGAATCAGTTCCTGACACAAAACACCTTCTTTGTGCCACCAGATGCATACCAATATTAGTGGACGTATACATGCCTTCGTTCGATAAAATGTTTGTTATGGCTTACCTGCTATCTTCTCCTTATGAAGTTACAATACTGTACTTCAAACTGCCATCAGGCAGCATTGACTTGGGTTTATGGTGTCCTCCTTAAATCTATTACGCCAATGCCAGGATCAGTCCATTGAAAGGGCACAGACTGCTCCCTCCCTCATCCTTCCCAATTCGACATTTTGCTTCGCGTCTAATCTGCTTTTCGACGAGACGTTGTACCGTAATCCTCCTTACTTCTTTTTACGTCAATATGACTACTGAAGAAAAGTGTGGCATAAAGGTTAATTGGTAGTCTCACTTTCCAGTTATCGGATACACTGTCATTGCCTGTAGTAGGCCGGCCAGGGTGGCCGAGCGGTTCTAGGCGCTACAGTCGGGAACCGCGCGACCGCTACGGTCGCAGGTTCGAATCCTGCCTCGGGCATAGATGTGTGTGGTGTCCTTAGGTTAGTTAGGTTTAATTAGTTCTAAGTTCTAGGGGACTGATGACCTTAGAAGTTAAGTCCCATAGTGCTCAGAGCCATTTGAACCACTTTTGAACCATAGTCGTAAATCACGCAAACGTCCTTCATCAACGCCCGTTTGTCTTCCTGAATGTGGTGATGAATTAATCCTCAAACGATGGTACTAGGAATGATACAACTTGACTTTCTCGATAGCATTCACTCTATACCGAGGATAGGTGTTTAAAATTGCCTGCATTGCTTTCATCCTTTTATTAAACACAAACAGAACACAATGTCATAAAGGTGAGCCTTTACTCGATTTTAGACTCCATTTTCTAATGGATAAACGACTCTCCTCATAACGTTAAAAATGAGAAATATTCAAGCCATCATGGTATGAGCTATACTACAAACATGAACAAAATATGACCATAGTTACATACTCTCATAGTAACATACAAAGTATGCTGAAACATAGTACTATCTCACACACAACGTTTCATACTGTTATACTTGCCGCAGAGGATACACCAGTTCCCGTGAGATCAACAAAGCCATGCGCTGTTGCCATTTTCCAGGGTGCACTAAGCCTCGTGATGCCAATTCAGGAGCTACACGACCGAATAGTAGCGGCTTCGGTCAAGAAGACCATCATAACGACCGGGAGAGCGGTGTGCTGACCCCACGCACCTCCTATCCGCATCCTCCTCTGAGGATGACACGGCGGTCGGATGGTCCCGGTAGGCCATACGTGGCCTGAAGTCGGAGTGCTTTATACTTGCTGATTCGAGCACAGAAATGTGCGCTAGAGATCACAGACTCTATGTCCAATGCGTCGCTATCACTTGGGCAGGCGCTGGTCTGTATCAAGCGGCCACTGTCTGATTACGCTGAAATTAATCTTAGTATGACAGACAACCACGAACCCTTTCGCAAACAGTTTCTGCGTGGTTTTTTCTATTACTGGTTGTTTAGAAAACAACGAAACTGCCTCTGACCTTTTGTGAGACTGATGCTCTTAACAGGCAGACGGAATACGGCTTAAAAAAATAAAAAGGAAAAGGATGGGTTTTATTTCATGGAGTTCCGTTCGCACTGCATGACGTTGACTAGTAGACAACGAAAAGGTTATTTACAATAACACATCAAGTGGAAGTCAACACTTTTCATAGCATGTGGTGGGTACCCCATTACGACAAAACGTGATCCTAACACATGTGAAATTCGGTGGTTAGTTGGACTGAAGATGGCTTCTAGTTTATAAGGCGTGGGTTAGATACCCGCTGGGGATTCCAGTTTTTAAGTCACAAACATATCCCCTTCACCTACAGCAACACTAAGTAAAGAACGCAGGACTGTGTGGCTCCAAATCAACATTACACATATCCGTTTGTTACTGACTGGAAAAGAGTTGAATTACTTGTGGCTGTCAGAGGCGGAACTCGCTGCTTGCAGAAACTCTGCCTCTCGTAAGCTTTCTTGCACTAGTAATGTTACTTAGTTCACGAACCAGTTGTCATGTAAGGTCATATGATCTTCATTTCTTATTTTAAGTGACCCTGAGATTTTGAAAATATTGTAGCTCGACTGGGATTTGAGCTCCGATTTCAATTTTTCTCCATATCTGAACCCTTCGAGGTGTTACTGTCCCAGCACATCATTGTTTCCTCACGATGCCAAACTTCTCCAGGTCTCTACCTATAGCGTGATCCTAACTGCCGTAACTACTAGTGAGACGGTGTTTGATAGTTGACACCTCTGCGTCTGCGGTTAACAACGACGATATGCGCGGGGTTGGAGTCCCAGGCAGCACAGAACTATTCATTGTGTTACCCCTAGCCCAACAAGTGCACATCTCGTCACTGGTGAAGAAACAATAAATATTTCGTGGTTATTCGTAGCTATAAGACAACAGTGAAAGGTGTCGGTTTGGGATCCCTACCAGGCAAAAGTCATTTGTATCATCTTTTCAGGTTCCGGTATCACGCTACTGGTGAACAAATTTAATATCTGATATCTGATTGTGCTTAATAAACAATTCAAACAGATATTGGGTTCTACTGCCCGTCCATCACTACAATTTTACTTCCTGGCATTTCACACTTGTGCGTTGCACTTCATTACCTATCTTTCGTGGTTACTTCTCAGGGGCAGTATAAGCTTCATTGGGTTCCCGGTGCAGTGCTAAGCGCATTGACATCTGTTTCCAGGTTCGGACATTCGGCCATGTAAACTGATACCGGTGAAAACTTCGATATTTTACGTCGTTAAAGCCCCATTACACAAATAGCAAAAAAAAGTTCGCAAATCACTTGCCGTTTCTCAGAAAATAAAATGCCATACGGGAAATGTTTCGCAATCAGTGACAGCCGATAGACTTCGAGCCTGAAATTACATTATCCTACTCAGTTCACTAGATATTTACTTGTAATATGATGCAATTTTCTGAACAGTTTGTGCGTAATACGATTGGAAAGTTTAAGTTTCGGACTGCAAGAAAGTTATTTAACAGGAAAATTACTGTATCTCTAGTCAGTTACTTTGTGGGAAGCCTTCCTCTTTCTTCATTAAATGTTATCACATTTACCAAGTTCAGAAATCGGGATTCTGTGGAATAATTACGTCCAAATCAGTGTCAGATTAAGGATTGCAACAGTGCAATGTTACAACACACCTCCTCCAGAGTACCAAAAAAGCAAATGAAGTTTCGGAAGCCTAAATCGTAAGTGAACAACTGACATACATAAAAAAAGGACCACATACCGCAGCACGATACTGCCGCCAAACTATCTGTTTCGCACACAGGCTATGGTGTCATTCACAACGAGACACAGTTCCACACCAGCAGGAGGCACCACTCGACGTTCATTACTGGCCACCCACTGACACCCCCTCTCTCAAATACTACAATAGCCATTCCAGCAGTGAACACTCAACAAAGCAATTCTGCGTCAAGTTAGATAAAGATAATTCATCTTTATGTAACAGATTTCTATATGCTTAAGCACCTGATGATGAGCAAAACATACTTGAAATGTGTTGCAATATGTTAAATTAAACATAAAAATCAATAATTAAACTGCTTCTCTTTGCTTTAGTTTGTACTACATCAAGGAGATAATGTTCACATTCTTGATTCTTCAGTAGTTGAGTGGTACTAAAACTGTAGCCATAGGCTCAAATCTCGCTGGAATAGTATATTTAAAGTTAGTCTTTTTCCTCCTCCTCTCTCATCATTGACACAGACCGCAACGAATTTAAGTAACAGATTCCAACAAAACCCTTAAATCTGTACTGCAGTGTTGTGTAGGTCAACACGCCAAATTTCCCTGATTATTATTTATTAATTCATAGGACCTTCTCTGCCGCTTATTTCCACAATTTTTCAAACAATGGACCTGGGAGAATGGAAACATTATACACACATAAAAAAGTTTTGTATCACCCCGGTTCCCGGAACTCCTGAAGATACGCGTTGACTATGGATATTGTATCACAGACCCAGTCCCTTGACTGTTCAGAGATGTCACTAAACCTGCCCAAAGGTGAAAACAACCATCCATGAGCAGCACCTATTAGACGGAGGGGGTCCGACAACCGATCAGTTCCAGTCATTCCACCAGGAAGGAGGTACAGGGCTCGTATTGTCTGTAGTTCAACCATGACTAGACGGTCATTACAGCGGTTCGATCGCGTCCACATCGTTATTTTGTACCAGGAAGAGCTCTCAACAAGGGAAGTGTCCAGGCGTCTCGGAGTGAACCAAAGCGATGTCGTTCGGACATGGAGGAGATACAGATAGACAGGAACTGTCGATGACATGCCTCGCTCAGACCGCCCAAGGGCTACTACTGCAGTGGATGACCGCTACCTACAGATAATAGCTCGGAGGAACCCTCATAGCAACACCAACATGTTGAATAATGCTTTTCGTGCAGCCACAAGACGTCTGGTTACGACTCACACTGTGCGCAATAGGCTGCATGATGCGCAACTTCACTCCCGACGTCCATGGCGAGGTCGATCTTTGCAACCACGACACCATGCAGCGCGGTCCATATGGGCTCAACAACAAGCCAAATGGACCGCCAAGGATTGGCATCACGTTCTCTTCACCGATGAGTGTCACATATACCTTCAACCAGACAATCGTCGGAGACGTGTTTGGAGGCAAGCCGGTCAGGCTGAACGCCTTAGACACACTGTCCAGCGAATGCAGTAAGGTGGAGGTTCCATGCTGTTTTGGGGTATCATTATGTGGGGTCGACATACGCCGCTGGTGGTCATGCAAGGCGCCGTAACGGCTGTACGATACGTGAATGCCATCCTCCGACCAATAGTGCAACCATATCGGCAGCATACTGGCGAGGTATTCATCTTCATGGACGACAATTCGCACCCACATCGAGCACATCTTGTCAATGACTTCCTTCAGGATAACGACATTGCTCGACTAGAGTACCCAGCATGTTCTCCAGACATGAACCCTATAGAACATGCCTGGGATAGATTGAAAAGGACTGTTTATAGACGACGTGACCCACCAACCACTCTGAGGGATCTACGCCGAATCGTCGTTGAGCAGAGGGACAATCTGGACCAACAGTGTCTTGATGAACTTGTGGATAGTATGCCACTACGAATACAGGCATGCATCAATGCAAGAGGACGTGTTACTGGGTATTAGAGGTACCGGTGTGTACAGCAATCTGGACCATTATCTCTGAAGGTTTCGCTGTATGGTGGCATAACATGCAATGTGTGGCTTTCATGAGCAACATAAAGGGCGGAAATGATGTTTATGTTGATCTCTATTCCAATTTTCTGTACAGTTTCCGGAACTCTCGGAACCGTTGTGATGCAAAACTTTTTTTGATGTATGTATGATCGCTATGCAGAATATTCGTATTTACCTTACGTATTTCTCTTCAGAGCAACGGCAGAATATCCAATGAAAAAACCTGATAAGAAGCTGGTGAATGAAAGTGTAAATCTCCGTTCGATGTCATAATTTATGAGACATCCACTGTGGGTGCGGTGGGTGTGCGGAGGAAGCGGGCGTGAACGGCGGTGTGCTAGTTGATAAAAATTGTTTATCGTTTCGGCAAAGGGAGCGGTTCTTTCACAGATAGAAATTAAGTATGGCTTATAATCTGATGCAGTGGTAGTTTGACTTTATGATTTAGCAGAGTACTGACAGTCTGTGCAGATTCTAGAACCGTCTGCCCATCTGTACCGCCGTAATAGAACTCGGTAATTCTCATATGATTATTGTGACAGCCAGAGGCGTCGTTAATGTTAAAAGGTTAGGGGCCCCATTAATAACACTCTGCGCACGCAATGCGTAGAATCTTAGTACCACGCTCAGCGATGCATAGAATCTTAGCACCACTATCAGCTTGGTGAACCTATTGTTATTTCGGGTCCTCTCTGTGTCTAAGTATGCTGCACGTTGAAAAGCTCTTCAGCATAGGTGCTTTTCCCTTTTATTGACAAACCATCAGCAGGCAGTATATTTTAATCATAAGGGAATAGATGATACGTATATTTATTTTAGTGTTTATGAACTGAATGACAGTTTTACTCGAGGGTAACATATTCTAGACCTTCCTGTCAGCGTTTTTTGTTTCTTGATCGACTTCCTGTTAACAACTGCTTCTCCTCTCACGTTGGCAGAAGCTGGAATCGAAGTTGCGCTACATACATTCGTTAGCACAATTTTCAATGGAATTTTGAGCCTTCGTTTTCTGTCATTTCTTATGGTTTCCCTCATAGTAGCCTTTCTTGATTTAGAACTTCATGTTATTTGTAGTTTATTAAGTCTCCCTGTGGATGTCACGTTTTGCAATCGATGCTGTGTTGTTTTCTATTCATTTGTACTCCTGTCTTTCAAGGATAGTGCCATTGACATCGATCTCAAGAAGAGTATTTTCCAAGTCTTTTACTATAAAAAAGAGGTGTTGCCTACTCATAACGTTTACTGTATAACTACTGGAGATGTTCGAAACTGTGAATCATGTCTGATGAGCTTTTTAGGTTTAGTACGCTTAAGACAGAAAAACACAAATAATTGTGACAGTTAAAGATTTGTGTTGTTTAGTCTGTAGTTGACACATCTGTGTATTACTATTAGTGATGGTGCTCTACTCCCTAAACCTAGTTAGAGAACTGCAAATAAGATCCATTGACTTATACTTCGGGTATTTCAACGGTCGATCGCTACGTGCTTTAGACACGAACTGTAGTCACTTTCTAGACGGTTCAAGACTGGTATTCTTCCTGATAGACGTATAAATGAGTCTTGGCAACAACTCAGGATATGTTACATCCTGGATGACACAGAACTAGCCTACGAAATTCACTTGAAATATTCATGTCATTCCCACTAAATAATCTGAGTGATTTTCATATAGGTGTGAAAAAACTTATCAATTTATGGTTCAGAGTCCAGGAAAGTCATTCAACATGGAAACTGCAATTGACCTCGTCTTTTACATTGCAAGCTTATCTGTCCTAGCCAGCACTGGAGCAATAAGGGAAAACACAATGCTGCGTTATTCTGCTGGCTGTGAGGTAGTGTGGTTGCCTGTAAAATGGAGGCTGCTCTGATTCCAGGTTACAGTCTCGCAGACTGAAACATTTTTAGCCATTTCGTGACAGAGCTACAAACAGTCCTATCGAAAATCAACAAGGAAATTTTATTTACGAAATGTCACATTTCTGTACTACTTTATTGTGCCACAGGACAATAAGTAAACATAGACCGTTTCGAAGTTCGGAATTGGTAACATCTTACTAATTCATGCTGGTATAGGCATGCTCCTGTCACAGAAACATCATGTTTTATTAAAAATATACTTTCGTTATAAGGATACCGTGGTAATCGGAATTTTATTTGAATTAGTACAGTGTATATTTTAATAGCGTTGTCCATTATTTTATTGAACACAATAGTAAGCGTCAGAGAGAAATTAATAAACAACAGTATATTCTCTCAAACTATCTAAAACAGTCTGACAACGCTCAGGTAGTTTACCGATTCAGCACCTGTAGAAACCTGTTGGATCTGAGTTAAAGAAATCATCAAACCATCTTTGATGCGCATTGTCATCCACAGAGGAATTTTCTTAGCTGTTTTCCGATAAGGAGTTTGAGAGGCAAACATTTGAGGGCATAAGATCAGAAGAATAAGTGTGTGAAGGATTACTTTCCAAACTCCTGGATACTTTTGTTAGTGAAATCGCCAAAATGCGTTATCGTGTATTATCAACACATGATGTAATTTTGTCTGTCGTGTTTCGTACACTGCGACCGATACGTGACTTAACTGTTGACAGAAAATAACAACTGCGATATACTCTTTGCTGGGTGGTTGTTAGTAGCACACAATACCCTTTTTGAGCCATCAGATGCAAAGTATTACTTCACACTGCTCTTTGCTCGAGTGTATGTCTTTTGTTAGGGCTCAGTCATTAATTCTTCTTAAGAAGTTAATATAAAGACATCGTGTCTAGTCACCAGTAGAAATATTGCATCGGTATTCTCCATTAGCCAACTGATGACGATCAAGGAAAAATGAGTTAATAGTCACCACTTTGATTTTTGTTGTTTTAAATTAGAAGATGCAATACTACTGCTCCAGACTTCTGAACTTTGCCTATTGAATGCAAATGTAGAACGACACTTAAATGGTTGCACTTCATTACATATGTCTGTTATAGAGACCTGAGGATCAAGCTGATAACTTAACTAATTGTAACATATGCAACGTGTTTCGTAGTGGCTGTCATTTCAGTTGCATGTTCGGAGTTTTTGGTTCCATTAATTGCTTGTTCTTGAGGGTAACATAAGGCGGAATATAAGGGCAGATGTTCATAGTCACACATTAGTGCATAGTGTATGCTAGCTAATGGAGCAAGATGATACAGGTAGAGCTTAATCAGAGTTGTAGACAAAGACACCACGCCATCTTTACTTAGGTGGGCAGTGCACAACCACTAATGTCATCCAGAACAGGTGGACCACGTACCACTACCACATTCTCTGAGCGCCAATAGCATTCTGATCATACAGTTGTTGCTATGATCTACTCGTGATGATTACAATATAACTGCAGCTGATGCTTTGCCAAGAAAAGCGGAAAGAGCCTTTTGAATGAGAATTTCCACTTGTACACCTCGAGTTCTTGCAGCTTGATCTTAATTAATGCTTGATAGTTTCACACATTAACCGGTCAGAATATTCGTATGGGAATTATCAAACTGCAATTGCTGGAACATACGACTACCTTATGTAATACCCCATTATGGGTTGAATATGACTCGGAAAGGCGTTAATTCGACTTGCAGTCCACCTCCTGACGACTAATGAAAGACGTTTAGAATACCCTGATAATGCTATTCCCTGCCGCGTCAATTCTGTGAAGTTCTGTAAATGGTTGTGGCAGCTGTCAGTCAGTGCTGAATGCATATATACACAAAGATCTTCACTGCTTTAGGCCCTACTCTACTTTCACACATATTGCCCATACCGTAATTAGTAACATAACGTAAGACTGATTCTGCTGCAAAACCTGGTGTCCACAAATCCGTCAATAAGAATCTGCGAGCCGTAGTAATGCATAAAAGGAATGAGACTTGATTTTTGTGACACTACCGGTCGGGACTATGGCAAGGGTCTGGTGTCATATTAGGCTTCAGAATGCTAAAATGTTTATTTTCTCACTTCATATTGAAACAAATGTTATAATATGAGAGGCAGAAATGAATTATACGCTTCTCAGGAAAAGTATTTCAAAAATGGCTCTGAGCACTATGGGACTTAACATCTGAGGTCATCAGTCCCCTAGAACTTAGAACTACTTAAACCTAACTAACCTAAGGACATCACACGCATCCATGCCCGAGGCAGGATTCGAACCTGCGACCGTAGCGGTCGCGCGGTCCCAGACGGAAGCGCCTAGAACCGCTCGGCCACACAGGCCGGCAAAAGTATTTCCTTGTGTACTACTGTCAAGTGCAGAAAATCTCCTTAGATATTTTGTGTATTGCGCAAATTTTGATGTCAGTCCATGTTACTTTGTGAGAAGGCTCTTCTTTCCTTGGGGTTAAAAGAGAGTGGACACTATCACTGGCTAATTTACTGATGATTAATGACATGATACTGGTTCCATTTGCTCCATCGGATATGCGAAAAAGAGTTTCACTTCGGCTTCTCGAAGAACGAGCAAATAGTCTGTCGGCACACTGCTCTGAGAGACTCGTTGATGTGTTTCTGTCTCAGTGTCTACCGCAACATACATCGGTCAGCCAACATAAACACATTGGGCATTGTTTACCGCTGCACTTGCCGCGAGCCACTACTTCAAGAGCGTACTGTCTGTGCTAAATACATTACTGACGTAATACGTCCTCCAAGAATTTAATTAACGTAATATGCAGGAATCAGGTGGAGTACACATTAATTTTAACACTTGCTATCGCATTAAAATACCGCACACAAAACACACACACACACACACACACACACACACACATACACACAAATGCACGCAACCATTATGTCCAATAATAGAGACTACTAATGCTTGTTCTACAATATGTGCAGCAATCCATTTCTCAGTTGCCGTCAACTGGGAGAGAATTTTCAATTTCCTGGCAGTGCATGAAATGTGAGAAGGAGACGGAAGATCATGTACTTTTATTCCCAAGAGCTGGTAAAAAGCTGCGCTCGGTTTTTATGAGAAGATCGAAAGCATGCGTTTTGCTGTAGAATATACTTACAGTAATCAACCCACCCACCATCATTGCTTAGGAAGTGAAAAATGTGGTCCGACTAAAACATTCATATTTCTTTACGTACTACACGAATATGTAATAAAAATGGGGGATGCTATTTAAAAAAACGCAGTTGATATCCGTTTGACCTATGGCAGTGCCATCTAGCGGGCCAAACATAGCGTCATCTGGTTTGCTCCTTCAAACTAGATGAGTTTCGTTCTTTGCAGTTCTTTCGTTTGATGCTTATTTCGCGAGATATTTGGCCCGGTCACTATCAATGGACCACCCTGTATAACTGAGGATGTAGTGGACATAAACGCTCGAATTTACGTCTATACCGCCGGTTATGTATTACTTTTTCTGTTTATGTTTTGTGATTTCTGCTTGGCATTAAAAGAAAATGATATCTCTTTTGTGGTTATTTCGGTATTGCCACCTGCCTGAGTGTAAATAAAGAGAACACAAACTAATGTGATGGTTTTATCTGACATAAAAAACTAAATACTTTCTCTTTGATGCCATTGACGTCATGAGCTATGCAACAAAAGAAATTAGTTTCATGTTTGTCTCAGTCTTTTTGATCAAAGGTCTTAAAATAATTAGAAGTTGGAGGCAGTTGAACGACTGCAAAGAATGAAATAGACGCCCTAGTTTTTATGTATAATCAGCCCCTCTTCCCTTTTTTTCTTAAAGATAACATAAACCAAATTTCCTCTTCTTCGAGGGATAACAAAATGCTCATTTGTCATAATCAAAATTTTATAGTTAACACCACAATAATTCAGTACCGTGACGAGCTTTCGTCAATAATAGGGAAACAAGGTCGCCACCCGACTCTACACTGTTGCCAAATTTATTCAAGATGACGGATCCAAGATGATAGCCATAGATGTGGCAACGTCATATGACGTCATGCCGGGAGGTTCAAATTTTGGCGGAAAAATAGGTCAACTGGACTACCTTCATAAACTAAGAAAATGGCGGGAAATTTTGGTGGGAAAAAATGGCGGGCATATAGGTGGCTCTGGCTCTGAGCACTATGGGACTTAACATCTGTGGTCATCAGTCCCCTAGAACTTAGAACTATTTAAACCTAACTAACCTAAGGACACCACACACATCCATGCCCGAGGCAGGATTCGAACCTGCGACCGTAGTAGTCGCGCGGTTCCGGACTGAGCGCCTGAACCGCTAGACCAACGCGGCCGGCGGGCAAATAGATCGATTGGGTTACCTCCACTAACCTAAGTTATACCACTCCCACTTTTTCCTTGAAATTAGCGGGAAATGGACAGTCTCCGTCCAGCTGCAGTAGAGGAAGGAATGTACTTTATTTATTTTCAGTGGGAATCTGGAACAAGTTATTTAGGGATGGATTTCACGTAGTTTGTTTATCATACTGATACAAAACACTCGCCCTGACGTGCAGGGATCACAGTACATAGCCTACATACGCAGATGCAGGATGGGAAGGAGTGTACTTTATTTATTTTCAGTTGGTGAGCTGCAACAATTTATTTAGGTGGTGGTTTTCACGTAGTTTACTTATTACTCTGATACGTAAAAGTGGCCGTGACGTAGCTGGGGTAACAATACATAGCCCACAGACTGCAAACTACTCATAAATTACCAGCCGGCCGGAGTGGCCGAGCGGTTCTAGCCGCTACAGTCTGGAACCGCGCGACCGCTACGGTAGCAGGTACGAATCCTGCCTCGGGCATGGATGTGTGTGATGTCCTTACGTTAGTTAGGTTTAAGTGGTTCGAAGTTCTAGGGTATACAAAAAGGTATCAGATAGATTATATAATGGTAAGACAGAGATTTAGGAACCAGGTTTTAAATTGTAAGACATTTCCAGGGGCAGATGTGGACTCTGACCACAATCTATTGGTTATGAACTGTAGACTAAAACTGAAGAAACTGCAAAAAGGTGGAAATTTAGGGAGATGGGACCTGGATAAACTGAAAGAACCAGAGGTTGTACAGAGTTTTAGGGAGAGCATAAGGGAACAATTGACAGTAATGGGGGAAAGGAATACAGTAGAAGAAGAATGGGTAGCTTTGAGGGACGAAATAGTGAAGGCAGCAGAGGATCAAATAGGTAAAAAGACGAGGGCTTGTAGAAACCCTTGGATAACAGAAGAAATATTGAATTTAATTGAGGAAAGGAGAAAATATAAAAATGCAGTAAATGAAGCAGGCAAAAAGGAATACAAACGTCTCAAAAATGAGATCGACAGGAAGTGCAAAATGGCTAAGCAGGGATGGCTAGAGGACAAATGTAAGGATGTAGAGGTTTATCTCACTAGGGGTAAGATAGATACTGCTTACAGGAAAATTAAAAAGACCTTTGGAGAAAGGAGAACCACTTGCATGAATATCAAGAGCTTTGATGGAAACCCAGTTCTAAGCAAAGAAGGGAAAGTAGAAAGGTGGAAGGAGTATCTAGAGGGTTTATACAAGGGCGACGTACTTGAGGACAATATTATGGAGATGGAGGAGGATGTATATGAAGATGAAATGGGAGATACGATACTGCGTAGGGAGTTTGATAGAGCACTGAAAGACCTGAGTCGAAACAAGGCCCTAGGAGTAGACAACATTCCATTAGAACTACTGACAGCCTTGGGAGAACCAGTCCTGACAAAACTCTACCATCTGGTGAGCAAGATGTATGAGACATGCGAAATATCCTCAGACTTCAAGAAGAATATAATAATTCCAATCCCAAAGAAAGCAGGTGTTGACAGATGTGAAAATTACCGAACTATCAGTTTAATAAGTCACAGCTGCAAAATACTAACGCGAATTCTTTACAGACGAATGGAAAAACTGATAGAAGCCGACATCGGGGAAGATCAGTTTGGATTCCGTGGAAATGTTGGAACACGTGAGGCAATACTGACCCTACGACTTATCTCAGAAGATGGATTAAGGAAAGGCAAACCTACGTTTCTAGCATTTGTAGACCTAGAGAAAGCTTTTGACAATGTTGACTGGAATACTCTCTTTCAAATTTTGAAGGTGGCAGGTGTAAAATACAGGGAGCGAAAGGCTATTTACGATTTGTACAGAAAGCAGATGGCAGTTATAAGAGTCGAGGGGTATGAAAGGGA
Source organism: Schistocerca piceifrons (assembly GCF_021461385.2). Lineage (NCBI taxonomy): Eukaryota > Metazoa > Arthropoda > Insecta > Orthoptera > Acrididae > Schistocerca > Schistocerca piceifrons. Next base: position 591,690,375 of record NC_060149.1, read on the forward strand.
AGCAGTGGTTGTGAAGGGAGTGAGACAGGGTTGTAGCCTATCCCCGATGTTATTCAATCTGTATATTGAACAAGCAATAAAGGAAACAAAAGAAAAATTCGGAGTAGGTATTAAAATCCATGGAGAAGAAATAAAAACTTTGAGGTTCGCCGATGACATTGTAATTCTGTCAGAGACAGCAAAGGACTTGGAAGAGCAGCTGAACGGAATGGACAGTGTCTTGAAAGGAGGATATAAGATGAACATCAACAAAAGCAAAACGAGGATAATGGAATGTAGTCAAATTAAGTCGGGTGATGCTGAGGGAATCAGATTAAGAAATGAGACACTTAAAGTAGTAAAGGAGTTTTGCTATTTGGGGAGCAAAATAACTGACGATGGTCGCAGTAGAGAGGATATAAAATGTAGACTGGCAATAGCAAGGAAAGCGTTTCTGAAGAAGAAAAATTTGTTAACATCGAGTATAGATATAAATGTCAGGAAGTCGTTTCTGAAAGTATTTGTATGGAGTGTAGCCGTGTATGGAAGTGAAACGTGGACGATAAATAGTTTAGACAAGAAGAGAATAGAAGCTTTCGAAATGTGGTGCTACAGAAGAATGCTGAAGATTAGATGGGTAGATCACATAACTAATGAGGCGATATTGAATAGAATTGGGGAGAAGAGTAGCTTGTGGCACAACTTGACTAGAAGAAGGGATCGGTTGGTTGGACATGTTCTGAGACATCGAGGGATCACCAATTTAGTATTGGAGGGCAGCGTGGAGGGTAAAAATCGTAGAGGGAGACCAAGAGATGAATACACTAAGCAGATTCAGAAGGATGTAGGCTGCAGTAGGTACTGGGGGATGAAGAAGATTGCACAGGATAGAGTAGCATGGAGAGCTGCATCAAACCAGTCTCAGCACTGAAGACCACAACAACAACAACAACAAGTTCTAGGGGAGTGATGACCTCAGATTTTAAGTCCCATTGTGCTCAGAGCCATTTGAACCATTTGAACTCATAAATTACCGAAATAATGCAGTACGCTGATGTACAGACACGCAAACAACTCTTAAATTGTTAAAATAAGGCATGTAAAATTCTCTTCAAGGACGCTCACTAATTATAAACTGTCGAAAAAATGCATTGTACAGCCTACAGACACGTTCACGAAATAATGTAGTACACTGATGTACAGAGGTGTTCACAACGGGTAAAACTGTCAAAATAATGCATGTATAACGCTCTGAAAACACACTCACAACGCTGATATGAAACTTCCTGGCTGATTAAAACCGTGTGGCGGACCGAGACCCGAACTCGGGACCTTTACCTTTCACGGGCAAGTGCTCTACTGTCTGAGCTACTCACGCATGATCCACACCCCATCCCCACAGCTTTACTTCTGCCAGTACCTCGTCTCCTACCGTCAAAACTTCACAGATGCTCTCCTACGAACCTTGCAGAACTAGCACTCCTGCAGGAAAGGATATTGCGGACACATGGCTTAGCCAGAGCCTGGGAGATATTTTCAGAATGAGATTTTCACTCTGCAGAGGAGTGTGCGCTGATATGAAACTTCATGGCAGATTAAAACTATGTGCTGGACCAAGACTTGAACTCAGTCTGGAACACATTTTTAATCTGCCAGTTTTCACATAGTTTGCCAGAATATCATACCACCTGCTCGATAATACTCGATATCAAGCACATAGCAGTATGTAACCGATCGCCTGCACAGTATAACTCTGAAGACGAAGACTGAAAATTATATTTATAGAAACCCGAAACTCTGCGTTTCTGCTGGAGAAAGGTGGGAGGGTAGGAAGAGGATGACGATGGCGTCGTAAAGTGTGCCGCGATGTGTTCTGCGAGGACCAATGGATCTGTGCACAGAGCACCTTCAAGGTTCAGATCCTGGACAGTTGACTGTCGGTTGTGGCCCAGAAGGCTACAGAGCTTGGACCAAACCTGCGATGAAGAGGCACACGTCCCCAGGGAGGAAACATAGAGCTTCCTTTTTACTCTGCTGAATAGGGTAACGAGCCTTAACACAGAGATGCTTAAAAGTAAGGAGATTGGTCTGTGAAGGGTGTCGATTAAATCGCTGCATCGCCCGTCATCTGTCCTGGAAACTGACTGCGACATCCTTGCTCCACTACGGTACTGGTCGACGACGAGGGGGATCTGTGGATAGGGGGACAGCAGTGCCAGCAACATGAAGAATAGTGGCAGAGATTCCTTGCACCAATACATCAATGGAATTCGAGAGGTAGGTGTCAAAGTTCACAGCAGACGTATATAAACTCCAATTGGCCCTGCAGAATGCCCAACGTGGGGGCCTGTCTCTCTGGTGGCAGCAGAGGAACGATAGGATCACCAGAAAGTGGTCACTTTCACAAAGATCATCATGGGATGACGAACGTAGGGATGTCACGAGGGCAGGGGAGGAGATCGTGAGATCGATAGCAGAGAAGGTGCCAAGCAGCACTGAAGTGGGTAGGGGAACCATCATTGAGGAGACACAAATTGAGGTCCGTGATAAGTTAGTCAATTAGGATACCCCTACCCATTGAACTGACACTCCCCCACAATAGATGGTGGGCACCAAAGACCCCAAGGAGGAGAAATGGGGGCGGGAGTTGTTGGATTAAGGTACATAGTGCAATGTAAGGAAGTGGCCTATCTGGAGGGAGGTACACATTTCAGATAGTGATTGCTGGAGTCGTTTGCACTCAAACCACTATAGCTTCCAAGTTGGTACGTAGGGGGATCCAGTCACTAATGACACTAATGACACTAATGACACTAATGACATTTTCGCAACGCTTAAACAGCCGAAATAATGCAGTGTAAAAACACTCATCTCATGCATAAAAGCTTTTGAAGTATTGTTAAGACATTCGACCACGACATATCAGCGATCTGTTATCTACAGAGGTGCAAGGCGGAATGATGGCCGGCTATGTCGGGCATGCGCACCGGTCTAGCCTGTCCCACAGGTGAGACACATCTGGCTTCACACGTCTGGAGAGGGTGGTAATGTCCTTACTTGGCCACCATGGCTGATCCACTGATGCATCGCCTTTGTACCTGCGGGTCCAGCGCCGCCTATTTGTCGAACGAGATGTGTACCTAGTGACCCACCCTCGCAGGCGCAGCTAAATGGTTGGCAGTATTATACTGATGTATCATGTCTACATAAATGACAGCCAGGTCTTCCTTTGGACATGCTATAGATATATTTTGCACTACTTTCAGAAACTGTTTGTGAAAATATCCCAGAATAACACAGGGTACAGTCTTCCTAGCGATCCTAACGAGACAGCCCATCCATAACATATCACCCCTTCCCGGAAATCGTAAAGTGCCACAGAAATAATTGACGATCGCTTTTGCTGTAGGAGCTTTCGTGATGTCTCACCTTGTCTGAATGGAAATTCTTGTCCTAACAGGACAGCCTGTTCAAAACATGGGTCAGCACATGTTATTAACGTCTGTGGCGGCCTGCCTTCGAGGAACAAATTCATGGCACAGCTAAAAGATTATCAATGCTATGCAGACGTTTGACGTCGATGTAGCTGACAGCCAAATCTCCCTCTGGACAGACGTATACTATAGAAATCTTTTGCACTGCTTTCAGAAACTGTGTATGAAAACATCCCAGAATAACATCAAATGTATTCTTCCTGATGGTCCAAACAAAGCACCCAACCCATCACATGTTACCCTTCCCAGAAATCGTGACGTCCTGCTTTCAAGAGACATCTCAGAAACGGTAAACGTTCGCTCTTTTTCTCACCACTGAAAGTCTTCATCATGTGAGTGCATGCTTGAAAAATCACCGTTAATCATAAAAGTGTTCTTGTTGTTTGTAAAGAGAGATGATGATAACATGAAACCCTTCCAAGAAATAGTGATTTGTCTCTGAACGCTTGAACAAAGAAGACATCACGTTACTCTGAGAACTTTCCATAGATACCTTGCTCCCATCTTGTTCAAATCAGATGTATAGGCTCCCATCCATGGCACATAGGATGTCTTGTGAATGGATGGAGCATTCTGATTGGCTCTTACTGAATTGCCCCACCAAACTTCTGCTGCTGCCGATGTGGGAGCGCTGTCCTCCATTTTCTGCAGATGAGACTTTCAGCGGTAAAACTATTTTGTACAGATCGAAAAAGAAACATACGGCAACCATATTTCACTGACTGTTAAATCCTGCAAAAGTGATCTACAGATCATGATACATGGAAAGACTCTTACTCAATGACACTGCTCTGCTAATGTCGAGGAAAACTCGAATTGTTCTGTGCGCTGATAACCTCGTTGTTGTGCGCCCTAAAACATTCATCATCATCATCATCATCATCGTCATCGAATTTTCCAACATGAAACCTATCTCTATCAGAGCTATATCACCGCATATCACATTGATGTATTAAACACACAATTCGTATCCTGCACTTTACAAAATCATCACTTCTGCATGCTGCATATACAGGGTGTTTCAAAAATGACCGGTATATTTGAAACGGCAATAAAAACTAAACGAGCAGCGATAGAAATACACCGTTTGTTGCAATATGCTTGGGACAACAGTACATTTTCAGGCGGACAAACTTTCGAAATTACAGTAGTTACAATTTTCAACAACAGATGGCGCTGCAAGTGATGTGAAAGATATAGAAGTCAACGCAGTCTGTGGGTGCGCCATTCTGTACGTCGTCTTTCTGCTGTAAGCGTGTGCTGTTCACAACGTGCAAGTGTGCTGTAGACAACATGGTTTATTCCTTAGAACAGAGGATTTTTCTGATGTTGGAATTCCACCGCCTAGAACACAGTGTTGTTGCAACAAGACGAAGTTTTCAACGGAGGTTTAATGTAACCAAAGGACCGAAAAGCGATACAATAAATGATCTGTTTGAAAAATTTCAACGGACTGGGAACGTGACGAATGAACGTGCTAGAAAGGTAGGGCGACTGCGTACGGCAACCACAGAGGGCAACGCGCAGCTAGTGCAGCAGGTGATCCAACAGCGGCCTCGGGTTTCCGTTCGCCGTGTTGCAGCTGCGGTCCAAATGACGCCAACGTCCACGTATCGTCTCATGCGCCAGAGTTTACACCTCTATCCATACAAAATTCAAACGCGGCAACCCCTCAGCGCCGCTACCATTGCTGCACGAGAGACATTCGCTAACGATATAGTGCACAGGATTGATGACGGCGATATGCATGTGGGCAGCATTTGGTTTACTGACGAAGCTTATTTTTACCTGGACGGCTTCGTCAATAAACAGAACTGGCGCATATGGGGAACCGAAAAGCCCCATGTTGCAGTCCCATCGTCCCTGCATCCTCAAAAAGTACTGGTCTGGGCCGCCATTTCTTCCAAAGGAATCATTGGCCCATTTTTCAGATCCGAAACGATTACTGCATCACGCTATCTGGACATTCTTCGTGAATTTGTGGCGGTACAAACTGCCTTAGACGACACTGCGAACACCTCGTGGTTTATGCAAGATGGCGCCCGGCCACATCGCACGGCCGACGTCTTTAATTTCCTGAATGAATATTTCGATGATCGTGTGATTGGTTTGGGCTGTCCGAAACATACAGGAGGCGGCGTGGATTGGCCTCCCTATTCGCCAGACATGAACCTCTGTGACTTCTTTCTGTGGGGACACTTGAAAGACCAGGTGTACCGCCAGAATCCAGAAACAATTGAACAACTGAAGCAGTACATCTCATCTGCATGTGAAGCCATTCCGCCAGACACGTTGTCAAAGGTTTCGGGTAATTTCATTCAGAGACTACGCCATATTATTGCTACGCATGGTGGATATGTGGAAAATTCATACTATAGAGTTTCCCAGACCGCAGCGCCATCTGTTGTTGAAAATTGTAACTACTGTAATTTCGAAAGTTTGTCTGCCTGAAAATTTACTGTTGTCCCGAGCATATTGCAACAAACGGTGTATTTCTATCGCTGCTCGTTTAGTTTTTATTGCCGTTTCAAATATACCGGTCATTTTTGAAACACCCTGTAGCTATCGACCACCAGACACTCATACACCGTGAAGAGAGATGGATCCCAAAAAAGAACATAAGCACATGCACCGTATATACTCCTTGCACCGCTAGTTATTTCCCACAGGGTCAGGTGCTCATCCACTGCAGCCATCGGTCACACGGCAACTGCCCCCATGCACATGTTGGCCCGACGCACGACCAGAGCGCCCTATACAGACAACTGTCGTACAAAGGCTGGGCCGGTTCCCCTCGGCACAAAGACATTACTGTTTCTGGCCCCAACCTACTTGCTTTCTTCACCATCTCCTGACTCTGAGATTACAAGAACATGTGTATTTTCACAGTGTTTTTGCCAGAATATCATACCGTTTACACGATAGTTCTCGATATCGAGCACATAGTAGTGTGTTTCCGATCGCCTCCACATTATAATTCCGAAGAGGAAGACTGGAAATTATATTTCTAGAAACCTGAAACTTCAGCGAGGTGAAGTGAGGCAAAACTGCGTAACTAGAAACTTATCTCGTCTGCGAAGTTTTTTACATGAAAACTCGAAAAAATAGAGGAAACTGATATTTCCACTCATAAATACCTATGTCAATGATATAACATATTCCAAACCACCATTCTGCTTTAAAAAGTCAACTAAGGTGTTTCTCATGTCTAGAGAACCAGCAAACACGTCTTCCACCTGTCTTTCACCATCTGGATGCGCACAACACACACCACAATCGATGTTCTCTCAACCAAGTAATGATGGGAAATGTGCAGAAGCAGTCAACTGGACAATTTACATGGGAGGGAATAATGGCCCACTACAAACACACGTCCATACTGAATCTTCTCAGCTTTTCATGGAGAACATACATGATCACAAAGGCTGCCCAACACATACAGAGTATTAGTTCCCTGTTCAACCGTCTAGAGAGCGACATGGTCAGGTCAGCTAAGCCCTGTACACCAGCCGGGCTTTCTAGTCTGGGTGGCTCCCACCGTAACCCAGAAACGTCAATCGTTCCCGCCACAGGCCACCGCCGCCATGTACTCCCAGCACACCAGACAGAACCATCCTAGGAAACCGGCCACATATATTTTATCACTGTACTAACAATTAAATATTACAATTGCAGCCTCAATTAGACGACATTCGACAATGAACGAAATATCGGAAATATTCCCTCCTGACAGCTGTGGCTGTACCTTTCCTACGACTGGAAATACTTTTCAAAGAAAAAAATTATCTTTCATTTCCCTTGCGGCTATCACAGTTTCTCATATAAAATCCATATCTTCCTTATAACAACACACAGTCATTTTCTTTGCACATGTCGGAACACACACATACTTTACAAACCAGCTGATCACAGTGAACCTATCATACACCCTCTACAACTAAGTATAATACTTCACCAATAACTGAATGCTGGCGATACCACACAATACTGAGTGAAAATCTGTGTTGGATGGATATGTCTCATAAATTCTTCTTGCGAGTGGAACAAGTGTCTTAGGAAGAGAGACGTAATCGTTTTACAAGCCACCATATGTTAAAAACACGATCGCAACGACTATGTTGCTATCACAATCGGTCTTGGTTCTACCGGCCCACACAATTATCCATGTTAAAAACTATACTGGCTTTATAAATCGAGGTATGGTATTGCTTCCGAATGAAATGATTTTCCACCCAAATACCGCGACATTGAATACAGACGGTGATCGCTCGGGTCTATATTAACAGACTGACAGTGCAGGCACATGTCGCCAGCTGTGTAACCTCATAAAAAATAATCATCGAATTTAAAAAGTGATTCAGCTAAGGAACATGGTATGAAGCCGCCATTTGCAACTCCCTCATGCCGCTGCTAGAAGTTTCTCCAGTAACTAGCACATTCTATCTCGATGCAAGGTCAGAGGTCTTGTGATACATCCACTGGATTATAGGCGATGGTTGATTGAGAATAAACACATAGAGGAGATGGTGTGCTATGCGACGATTCACATTAAAAGAAATGCAACGCTAGATTGAGGTTGTAAGAAATGTACACTAGCTTTTCAGATCTATACTGTTACGCTTTCTGGTAGAAATGCTGTGTGCGATTTGAAATCAACCACATACCTGCGTTGGATCCTATGGAGAAGTCTTTTAATGATCACAGCCACAAGTGAATTATATTTGTGGCACTCTCATATCTCAAAACGAGTCAACTTTTTGGAATCTATCTGCTACAGTAATACTCCAATGTGGTTTTTTAAGGGGGTCCCTGTGCCTTGTGCAACTGTTCCTCAGACTCTGCCCACCATCTCTGGAAATTTGTGCATGTGATCGTTCCAATTTAAATCGGAACTGAACAGAAGTTGAAGAGCACTATTTCTACCACCTTCTGAGATCAATGCAGAGACAGGGTAAGCTGAGCTAGTGCGACAGGACCGTGGAAATGGAAAAATGTTGTCGCAACTTCGCCAACCGTGTATGATGTGTAAGGCCAGCGCCAAACGAAGCTTTCTCCTACAACACGAGGTCGTAGTGCAAAAATACAATACGGGAACTGGTAGAAGGACGAGGATTTTGCAACTACATTGCGGTGCGCCTCCAAACTACATACAGGTACTGAAGTCTGAAGGAGATCTGCGTCTCTCGGGGTGCATTCCCGTCTATCACCCAAACATTCTCTCTATCATGTCCCACCCAACAGAGAACAAAAAACTATGAACTATAAAAAACTCCGCTAACTTCATCCGGCAGAAAACTCGATATATATATATATATATATATATACAGGGTGGTCCATTGATAGTGACCGGGCCAAATATCTCACGAAACAAGCATCAAACGAAAAAACTACAAAGAACAAAACTCGTCTAGATTGAAGGGGGAAACCAGATAGCGCTATGGTTGGCCCGCCAGATGACACTGTCATAGATCAAACGGATATCAACTGCGTTTTTTTAAAAATAGGAACCCCCATTTTTTATTGCATATTTGTGTAGTACGTAAAGAAATATGAATGTTTTAGTTGGACCACTTTTTTCGCTTTGTGATAGATGGCGATGTAATAGTCACAAACGTATAACTACGTGGTATCACGTAACATTCCGCCAGTGCGGACGGTATTTGCTTCGTGATACATTACCCGTGTTAAAATGGACCGTTTATCAATAGCGGAAAGGGCGATATCGTGTTGATGTATGGCTATTGTGATCAAAGTGCTCAACAGGCGTGTGCTATGTATGCTGCTCGGTATCCTGGACGACATCATCCAAGTGTCCGGACCGTTCGCCGGATAGTTACGTTATTTAAGGAAACAGGAAGTGTTCAGCCACATGTGAAACGTCAACCACGACCTGCAACAAATGATGATGCCCAAGTAGGTGTTTTAGCTGCTGTCGCGGCTAATTCACACATCAGTAGCGGACAAATTGCGCGAGAATCGGTAATCTCAAAAACGTCGGTGCTGAGAAAGCTACGTCAACATCGATTGCACCCGTACCATATTTCTGTGCACCAGGAATTGCATGGCGACGCCTTTGAACGTCGTGTACAGTTCTGCCACTAGGCACAAGAGAAATTACGGGATGATGACAGATTTTTTGCACGCGTTCTATTTAGCGACGGAGCGTCATTCACCAACAGCGGTAGCGTAAACTGGCATAATATGCACTATTGGGCAACGGAAAATCCACGATGGCTGCGACAAGTGGAACATCAGCGAACTTGGTGGGTTAACGTATGGTGCGGAATTATGGGAGGAAGGATAATTGGCCCCCATTTTATCGATGTCAATCTAAATGGTGCAATGTATGCTGATTTCCTACGTACTGTTCTACCGATGTTACTACAAGATGTTTCACTTCCTAACAGAATGGTGATGTACTTCCAACATGATGGATGTCCGGCACATAGCTCGCGTACGGTTGAAGCGGTATTGAATAGCATATTTCATGACAGGTGAATTGGTCGTCGAAGCACCATACCACGGCCCGCACGTTCACCGGATCTGACGTCCCCGGATTACTTTCTGTGGGGAAAGTTGAAGGATATTTGCTATCGTGATCCACCGACAACGCTTGACAACATGGGTCAGCGCATTGTCAATGCATGTGCGAACATTACGGAAGGCGAACTACTCGCTGTTGAGAGGAATGTCGTCATACGTATTGCCAAATGCATTGAGGTTGATGGACATCATTTTGAGCATTTATTGCATTAATGTGGTACTTACAGGTAATCACGCGGTAACAGCATGCGTTCTCAGAAATGATGAGTTCACAAAGGTACATGTATTACATTGGAACAACCGAAATAAAATGTTCAAACGTACCTACGTTCTGTATTTTAATTTAAAAAAAACCCACCTGTTACCAACTGTTCTTCTAAAATTGTGAGCCATATGTTTGTGACTATTAAAGCGCCATCTATCACAAAGCGAAAAATGTGGTCCAACTAAAACATTCATATTTCTTTACGTACTACACGAATATGTAATAAAAAATGGGAGTTCCTATTTTAAAAAAACGCAGTTGATATCCGTTTGACTTACGGCAACGCCATCTAACGGGCCAACCAAAGCGCTATCTGGTTTGCCCCTTCAAGCTAGACGAATTTCGTTCTTTGCAGTTTTTTTCGTTTGATGCGTATTTCGTGAGATCCACCTCAGTCCCCTGCACAAACCAGTGTCAAATGTCAACGCCCGTACTGCAGGAGGAGGAGGGCCTTATCCCACAGATTCAGTCGCAAGAGGGGCTCTCTGTGACCCTGTGTCATTCTTTGAAACATTGTTTTTTTCTGCTGTAACACGTCCAAACAGCGTATGACACGGCTTTGTACACAGCTATACATTTTTTTTCACCACGACTTCGAGGTCTGTGTCAGATTCTAAACTGACATTAACATGTTTCGATCCATTGACTCTCATAGAAAACTAGACATCTGACAGTGTAAATCATGTTGTTGCTGCTGCTGCTGCTTCCACAACACACACACTGGATCATCGAAATAAAAGACAGTCACTATAGGGGAACTGGACGAATTTTACGGCATTGTGGAGCGTTTTCAAGCAGGTCTCCGACGATTATTGATGACCTCAACATTTAAACTCATCTGTCACAGTGATGAAATAGCCGATGGATCTGTGTTCCATTTCGATCGATTCCTCATGTAGCAGTCATGTATGCAATCACTGTTTCGGTGTTAGCCATCCACAGAAGGTGTTGCCCCTCCACCCAGACTCTTTCTGCATTTCGAACAAGAATCGTCAGTCAGTCATTATGTGGTAATCAACAGCGTACCATTGAAGAGGTGGGATGGAAAAGACACCGTCGATGTACTGTAATAATAAGCATCACAGTTGATAGTGCGATCAATTTTAGCAGTTTTACGGTAATTTAAACACTGACGAATGACGTGGCCCAGTTTCTGTATCATCGCTAAACCGCCCCTCCTCTACTTTGCGAGTACCATTGCGAATGTAGATAGATGACTGTGCAATATGTCTATTCATTGTTAATGAACCATAGTGTACCAGTCAGCAATCTACATATCTCTAGCACTTCCATCATCGTGCGTAATTTACGATCTTTCTCTATGTGGGTGCGAGTCACAGGGCATTCTCGCATTATTAGGACAGAGTTAGAGATTGGAAGATCTCCTCGCATTGTCTTTGACCAACAGTGCCTGGCTGCGTGGGGTAGCCGCACGGGGTAGCCATGCGGTCTGGGGCACCTTGCCACGGTTCGTGTGGACCGTCCCGTCAGAGATTCGAGTCCTCTCTTGGCCATGGGTGTGTGTGTTGTCCTTAGCATAAGTTAGTTTAAGTTAGATTAAGTAGTGTATAAGCATAGGGACCGATGACCTCAGCAGTTTGGTCCCATAAGAACTTACTACAAATTTCCAGTTTCAACACTGCCTGCAGCACTGGCACCAATTTAATCTGCGTCTGACCAGAAGTAGACAGCTACATTCCTTGTTTCATGAGGGAACAGTGCGAACCAAGTCTGTAACTGCTGTCCTGCACCCATCCAAGAGCACAAGATTTCTCCAAACGCGCAAATGTCGAGGAGGTTAGCACCCCTTATCAGTGTATAGTAGATATGAAACTACTGTAATGATATAACATAAGAACAAGAAATGGGTGGTTTTTATGCATGATGCAGCTCCAGCCGGTTGGAGTTTGAATCATTTTACATAAATCAACTCTGAAGTATAGTTCCAGTGTCTCCAGTCAGTACCAAGAAGCTATTGGTAAGAGAGAACATAACCACATGCGCTCCTAAGGCTACATGATTCTGCACTTAAGACAGAATGTAGTGTTAGATCGTTGCGGTTTCCGACCTATTTGTGGTGTGGAATGTAACGCTGTTATTATCCCAATGTAAGAAATATATTTCCAGCGCATGACATACATTCTTTGTTATACCGGAGCAAAGGTAGCCCCTGAGGGCCGGCAACCCATATCCTAAGGCTCAAATTGTACAATCGTACAGGAAATAAAGAAAATGGCAGCTGAAGGCTTCAAGAAATCATTCAAAAAATAAATAAAGTACACTCCTTCCTCTCCAGCAGCTGGACGGAGACTGACAGTTTCCCGCCAATTCCAAGGAAGAGGTGGTGCTTGGATGGCTTAGGTTGGTGGAGGTAGCCCAATTGACCTATTTTCCCGCCAAAATTTCCCTGCCATTTTCTTAGGTTAGTAGAGGTAGCCATATTGTGCTTTTTCCCTCCGTTTTTACCAGCTCAAATTTTCCCACCATTTTCTTAGGTCAGTGGAGGCAGCCCAGTAGACATATTTTCCTGCCAAATTTGAACTTCCTGCCATGATGTTAGTGCGACGTTGTCACATCTATCGCCGCCATCTTGGATCTGCAATCTTGAATAAATTTGGCAACAATGAAGAGTGAGGTGGCGTCCTTGTTGCCCTACTACTTCCATCCTCCTCTACAATTGCATTTAGCTGTCAGGGAATAGAGACAACAAGTTTCCAGATGAATCTTCCCATATGTCATGACGTGCTTTGGACAACGCTGGCTTGGCTGTGTGTACTGGTCTTATACGCCTAAAATTTTTTTCCTTCTCTGCGTATATGTGCTCTATGGGACAGAGGTCAGCACTTTTTGGAGGCCAGTCCAACAACACAGGTTCATTTGAAAGCAGTGTCCTAAATATTTCGCAATGTGGACAGGAGAACGGTAATGTTGGAAGATTATTCAACTCTCCAGAAATCTCTGACGTGCAGAAGGAAGCATTACGTACTCCAGTATTTCGCAGTAGTAATGACTAAAAAACGGACGGTCCACTTGCCACAGAATACCTCAACCACTTGCTGATATCAGTCCCCAAACTATGACAGTAGTTCGGCCATACTTTTGCCTCTGATAGACGTATTTGCTATCGAATCTCTCCCCACTTGGTCGACATAACAAGGACTGAAGTATTTGATGCAGTAGAAAACACTTTATCGTCCGTAAATATAACTTGCTCCCAGTACGAAAGCGGTTTTCTTCTATTCGACTGTACGAAGTTTAATCTGGCAGCCTTATGTTGCTCCTTCAACATTTCCTTAACCACTGATTTTCGTCAATAACTTCCTTTGTCGTTGGGACGACGACAAACGGTCGACCTGCTCACACTCGGCTGGAGGATGTTCCTCTTTTCTTTGCTAGGCCTGAAAAGGTGTTCATCACTGCAGTGGAGTATACTATTATACAATAGTAGATCTTGCGTGGCAGTCCGTGGACGTTCAGGGCAATGACGACGGTTCACGTGGCCTTCCTCCGCCATCCTCTTCACCCAGACTTGTATCGTTGATCTGCTGTATCCTAGGGCACGGGATATGGTGCTGATACAGTATCCATATTCATAAAGTGCAAGAATGCGCCCATTGTCACATTCGTTGAGATGTGACATTTCGCAAGTAAGAATCTACTAACAGGACAGGAGGAAACGAAGTGCGATACAAAGTCGAGAACACTTCCTTCACCTCACTACACGTAATAATAATAATAATAATTTAGAGTCACGCTGTACTGAAGGTCATGCTGCTCTCACTGTCGTATTTGAGTCAACAGTGTAACCACAAATATTACACCACATTAATCTGTAACAGCGCTTTATAGTGTAGTCGAATTATTGTTTGAGGATGAACTCAGTCTTCGTTTGTTACTCTTCTTGTATTTTTATCAATACCATAAGCTCATATGTTGAATTCGGTTTCAACTAATGATTTCCACAGCTACAAGAGCACAGCATGTGATACCTCTCAGGCGAACTATAATGTAGCGCTATCAGACGAAAAGATCGACCTGGCCCTTTATGTGCTGACTTTGTTTTGAAACCTTTTCCTGCCTGGACGATAAGCATTTCTTATTCGGTAAATTTCTGAACGTTGCTTTTTAAGATTTTTTAAGATTAAGCATAGATCCTTCACCTACGACATCGTTAAAATACATCCTCTTAACAGCACTAAACAGAGGTTTTATGAAGCTATTACTCGTCGCATTTTGCCTCTTTTCGTTGGTTAGAAGGGAAATAGCTTCCTGACCAGGAAACTAATGTCTCAGAAGAAGAGGAGGAACGAAGCGAAATCTCTCATGTTGGGAGAGCATGTGACTTTTATTTCAGTGATTACAAAATGAAGTGAAATGAAGCTGGCAGTACGAGCCAGTTTACGTTACGAATATACACAACTGGATGCCACGGCTCTATTATATTCTGCTATTTGTAAGCTTTGCTTGGACGTGAAATGACTGTTCCGGTATAGTTATGGAGCCCAGTAAGTCAAATGTGCATTTTCCGGTGAGAGAGAGCAGCGGTAAACAGTCTTCGCTATATCAGATTATGAAACTGATGTTCCACAGTGTTAAAATTTCTGGTTGGCGACTAAGTGTAAGGCCACTGAATCGGATGTGAGTTTTTCTTCCATGTACTACTTGAAATAGGTGACGTCGATCAAGTCACTACAGAAAGATCGTGACATTTAACAGAAACGTTAATATCCTCTGGCTTTGAAAGTGGCGTTTACCGCCAGTTTTAGCATTTTACAAGCGTCGTTGCTAAGCGCAAGTAAATGAAGTAATGCAACGCAGTGTCTGTTCTGAAGTAACGTCTACATTAGTTAATCTACGAATAGTTGCAAATGTCCGATATTAACTAGAAAAGTATTCGCTAGATACGGAAAGAAACAAATAACTACCTGTTACGGTCCTGTTGCCACATAACGTCGTAACCATTTCCTACGAACTAAATATTTACCTGTTTTTGGCAACTGCTTCTAAAAATGACCAGAAGCGTTTAATGCTTCCTTTAAGCACGCGGGTAACAGCAGCAGAATGAAGAAGTTAATAGCGATAATGACAATAATAATCGAAGTATTTGTTGACTTCATACTCTGCAATTGTACTTCTCGAGCCAAGAAATTTCTCGGAATAGTGAAATTTTCAATATGGCTTCTAATCGAGGCTGTGACTACTAAAAGCGTCTCTGCATCCTGCTTACGTGAGACTAGCATAGTTCCCATGTCAGAAGCCTGCTGATAATTAATCAGTTAATTGAGAAGATAAATTTTTTCACCGTGTCTAATTTGTAAGCTAAGCGCATCCTACGTTACTCCATATCACGAATGTAGTCTAGTGGATTGAATTTAGTTTGTTAGTTGCGAGATATGGGTTCTATTTCTACTTTCTTCTTGTATTTTAAACACACCCGATCAGATCTCCTACACCTCTACTAATGTCAAATGAAGACCGTCAAGTCCCACATTAGTTCAGAATTCGCATTGTGAGAATCATATCCTCCCTTCCAACTGGGGCAGAGCCGGTTTAGGTTGGGCCATAACAAACTCGGAAGTCGCGGCAGACAGTGAGCTTCCTTACACTAGAAACATAATTTTATTTAATGAGTCAATGGTCATTTAAGGTCACAGGGTTCTTATTTTATTCGAACTTGAGACGGTGAAAAATTTATTGCTGGACCAGGATTTGAATTCGGATCTCCTCTTTATGGTATCTGACCCACATGAAGCGATAGATGCCGTTATTTTTAGTCAAGCACATCTCACTGCTAGTGAGCTAACAATTCATGCACTGAAAACAACGACGATGGGTGCCGGATTCGATTTCTGGTCAGGCAAAAGAACTGCACCCTGATCTGAAATTCTAACATCTCGCTGCTGTTGAAAAAATTCGAAACAGAAAATCTGATTTTACTAGTTAATAACATTATTACTCGCAGGGTTCGAGTCCCCGTCACAAATCATTACATCATGGCACTTCGTTTTAAACACTCGGAAACTTTGCTATCTGAAATTATATTGTGGCAGCCAGTCAAGGAATACTTTAGGGAACTGGTTTAAAAAATTTATTTTTTAGGCTCAGTCAACTCTTTACACTTCCACTGTGCCTACATGACAAAAGTTACCTGCCTTTCAGAACCGAGGCAGTTCTGTGCAGTTAAAGCTGCTGACAAGAAGCGCCTTGAGCACTATGCTGAAATTGCTAGCGGAGTCAAGCCATCAGTTTTAGCCAATAGTGTGCGTGGAATACAAGTCACGTGTGTAGACACTGGACGATTCTGCAGTGCAGAACACTGTTGCTTCTCTCTCTTGTTATCCAGACTTCGAGCAGAACAGAAGTCTTTCCTGGGAGACAGAGCCTCTGGTTCTGCGTTCCATGACCGGCCACGAACATAAGTTAACATGAACCGCCTCGCCATCCATTGCCCACTGATTTCGTTGTTCGTCCTCCTGGACTGGCCTACATCTGATAATTTCTGACCTAGGCGCGCGCTTTGTATTCCGTACAATGAAATATATTCTCTTTATTTTACCTAATTTTCGTTCTGTCATTTAACAGCAGGCCTGGATGACGACTCACAACTTCTGACCGCTCAACCTCCTATACATTGTCGTCATAAGCAGAATCCAACAATCTTTTCCCCCTTCCCAGGCCATGTACAATATTATATGTTTTTCGTAGTTAGTTAACAGGCAGGTAAGGATCTTGACAGGATTCCAGGTAAAGCACAAAAATGTTCAAATTCGGATTTGCTGACTGACACCGGTGAAAACTTCGATATTTCATGACTCTTTATGCCTAGCTACCAATGACGAACGTTCTGTCATCGAGTCTCGGTCAGGCACTAAAGCTTTGCTTAATTACAGTGGCTATAGGTGTTTCAATCCAGATCCAGGACAAAAAAGTTCGTCGTGTCGTTTGGATTTCAAACATGCGCACAAATATTTAGTTCAATATCCATTTTCTCGTACAAGAAATGATGTTTTACAGGTGTGGGAAAAACTTTTAAAGAACAAACATATTTCTAATTGTCATAGAACTTTAGGATTCCAGATGTTGTCTCAAACTCTCTTGTTCATAAACATATTTAATTTTGCCTAAAGGTTCCTAGAGTGACTTATGTGACGGAGTTAGTTTACTCAGATTGTAATTAGTGCGGTAGTGATTTTGAAATGTCACTTACTGTAATAAAATTGAGTTTACAAGTGTTAAGGACTGTCTCATCTTTAATAACGCGTTTCCCAGTATTTGCAGTATCGTGGTGTTGATTTAGATCTGCACTGATTATCTTAAGGGACAGTGTTCTCTATTGATCTCTTGTGGTATCCACTTTGTATAGTCAAACGACTGAATTGCAAAGCGATTAGAGGACCTGAAAGACAGCTACGTCTTATGGGCTGCATGCGAATCAGGCGAAACGCGCGATTCAGGTCGTTAGGAAACTTTTGGGTATTATAGTAAATCACGTTTGCCGATTTTCGTCTCATTCGGATCAGTCCTTCGTGATGCCTCTTTTTTTGTCTTAAAGTGTACTAACACTCCTCATAGCATGTACCTTTCCTTCTAATTCACCCTTCATGTACCGTACGTGGGTGAGAGAGAGACGATGTCTTCCCCACTAGCTCTCAAGTCGGTGCACTGTCACTGGGGACAACGATACCTTTATGCCTGCACATCAGAATTATTTTTTTTTAAATAAAATGCATTTCCTATGTTACACCATTTTGTGATGATATTGTTTACATTGTACTTTTTAACAATGTGTTGAGATGTTCCTACAGCAATAAGAGCACCCAGTTCCTAAAGAGATTGGTTAATTCGTGCTACCTTAAGATGTATCTTATTGTAGTAGATGTAATTTATTGTAGTAGAGTTAAAGCGCGAAGAACATGAAGAAGAGGAAGATTACGTGTCTTTCGTTACAAATTACGCATACAAAACAGACTATTTTATGTAAACAGACTGGAAGTGACGTGTCCTTTACAAATTACCTATACAATACACACTACGGTACGTGATCAAACTGGAAGTGATGCGTCGTTCAATGTTTACCCACGTGGGTCGATCTAATCTATAATTATTTATCACCTACGTACCACGCTTTGAGAATTGTTTCAGATATTCATGTGCTTTTGTGAAGGATGTGCAACAGATAACGATTTAATGATCATTAGCATTATTATTCTCAAGAGGGGATATGGTTGCTTTCGTGATTCTCATAATCATTTAAAGCTGGTTCTTGAAACTTTCTTCATTGACTTTCTCGGGACAGTTTAGGTCTGTCTTCAAGAATCTTCCAGTTCAGTTCCTTCAGTATCCCTGTGACACTGTCCCACGGATCAAACAAACCTGTGACCATTCGTGCTGCCCTTCTCTGTATACGTTCAATATTCCCTGTTAGTCCTATTTGGTATGGGTCCCACAGACTTGAGCAGTATTCTGGCACCGGGCTCATGAGTGATTTTTAAGCATTCTCCAATGTAGACTGATTGCACTTCCACAGTATTCTACCAATAAACCGAAGTCTACCACCTGCTTTACTCACGACTGAGCCTATCTGATCATTCCATTTCATAACCCTATGAAGTACACTACTGGTCATTAAAATTGCTACACCAAGAAGAAATGCAGATGATAAACGGGTATTCATTGGACAAATATATTATACTAGAACTGACATGTGATTACATTTTCACGCAATTTGGGTGCATAGACCCTGAGAAATCAGTACCCAGAACTACCACGTCTGGCCGTAATAACGGCCTTGATACGCCTGGGCATTGAGTCAAACAGAGCTTGGATAGCGTGTACAGTTACAGCTGCCCATGCAGCTTCGACACGATACCACTGTTCATCAAGAGTAGTGACTGGCGTATTGTGACGAGCTAGTTGCTCGGCCACCATTGACCAGACGTTTTCAGTTGGTGAGAGATCTGGAGAATGTGCTGCCCAGGGCAGCAGTCGAACATTTTCTGTATCCAGAAAGGCCCATACAGGACCTGCAACATGCGGTCGTGCATTATCCTGCTGAAATGTAGGGTTTCGCAGGGATCGAATGAAAGGCAGAGCCACGGGTCGTAACACATCTGAAATGTAACGTCCACTGTTCAACGTGCCGTCAATGCGAACATGAGGTGACCGTGACGTGTAACCAATGGCACCCCATATCATCACGCTGGGTGATACGCCAGTATGGCGATGACGAATACACGCTTCCAATGTGCGTTCAGCGCGATGTCACCAAACACGGGTGCGACCATCATGATGCTGTAAACAGAACCTGGATTCATCCGAAAAAATGACGTTTTGCCATTCGTGCACCCAGGTTCGTCGTTGAGTACACCATCGTAGGCGCTCCTGTCTGTGATGCAGCATCAAGTGTAACCGCAGCCATGGTCTCCGAGCTGATAGTCCATGCTGCTGCAAACGTCGTCGAACTGTTCATGCAGATGGTTGTTGTCTTGCAAGCGTCCCCATCTATTGACTCAGGGATCGAGACGTGGCTGCACGATCCGTTACAGCCATGCGGATAAGATGCCTGTCATCTCGACTGCTAGTGATAGGAGGCCGTTGGGATCCAGCACAGCGTTCCGTATTACCCTCCTGAACCCACCGATTCCATATTCTGCTAACTGTCATTGGATCTCGACAAACGCGAGCAGCAATGTCGCGATACGATAAACCGCAATCGCAATACGCTACAATCCGACCTTTATCAAAGTGGGAAACGTGACGGTATGCATTTCTCCTCCTTACACGGGGCATCACAACAACGTTTCACCAGGCAACGCCGGTCAACTGCTGTTTGTGTATGAGAAATCGGTTGGAAACTGTCCTCATCTCAGCACGTTGTAGGTGTCGCCACCGGCGCCAACCTTGTGTGAGTGGTCTGAATAGCTAATCATTTGCATATCACAGCATCTTCTTCCTGTCGGTTAAATTTCACGCCTGGAGCACGTCATGTTCGTGGTGTAGCAATTTTAATGGCCAGTAGTGTATTACTCCCAGGGAGGCCGGCCGGTGTGGCCGAGCGGTTCTAGGCGCTTCAATCTGAAACCACGCGACCGCTACGGTCACAGGTTCGAATCCTGCCTCAGGCATGGATGTGTGTGCATTGGTTAGTTAGGTTAGTTAGGTTTAAGTAGTTCTAAGTTCTAGGAGACTGATGACCTCAGATGTTAAGTCCCATAGTGCTCATAGCCATTTGAACCATTTGAACACCCAGGTACTTGCATGAGTTGACCGACTCCAACCGTGACTCACTGATATTATAGTCATAGGAGACTATGATTTTTTTTCGTTTTGTGAAGTGAACCATTTTACATTTTTAAACATTTAAAGCAGTCTGCCAATCTTTGCACCACTTCGAAACCTTATCAAGATCTGATTGAATATTTATGTAGCTTCTTTCAGACAGCACTTCATTACAGATAACTCCATCATCGGCAAAATGTCTGAGGTTACTATTAATATTGTCTGCAAAATCATTAATATACACTCCTGGAAATGGAAAAAAGAACACATTGACACCGGTGTGTCAGACCCACCATACTTGCTCCGGACACTGCGAGAGGGCTGTACAAGCAATGATCACACGCACGGCACAGCGGACACACCAGGAACCGCGGTGTTGGCCGTCGAATGGCGCTAGCTGCGCAGCATTTGTGCACCGCCGCCGTCAGTGTCAGCCAGTTTGCCGTGGCATACGGAGCTCCATCGCAGTCTTTAACACTGGTAGCATGCCGCGACAGCGTGGACGTGAACCGTATGTGCAGTTGACGGACTTCGAGCGAGGGCGTATAGTGGGCATGCGGGAGGCCGGGTGGACGTACCGCCGAATTGCCCAACACGTGGGGCGTGGGGTCTCCACAGTACATCGATGTTGTCGCCAGTGTTCGGCGGAAGGTGCACGTGCCCGTCGACCTGGGACCGGACCGCAGCGACGCACGGATGCACGCCAAGACCGTAGGATCCTACGCAGTGCCGTAGGGGACCGCACCGCCACTTCCCAGCAAATTAGGGACACTGTTGTTCCTGGGGTATCGGCGAAGACGATTCGCAACCGTCTCCATGAAGCTGGGCTACGGTCCCGCACACCGTTAGGCCGTATTCCGCTCACGCCCCAACATCGTGCAGCCCGCCTCCAGTGGTGTCGCGACAGGCGTGAGTGGAGGGACGAATGGAGACGTGTCGTCTTCAGCGATGAGAGTCGCTTCTGCCTTGGTGCCAATGATGGTCGTATGCGTGTTTGGCGCCGTGCAGGTGAGCGCCACAATCAGGACTGCATACGACCGAGGCACACAGGGCCAACACCCGGCATCATGGTGTGGGGAGCGATCTCCTACACTGGCCGTACACCACTGGTGATCGTCGAGGGGACACTGAATAGTGCACGGTACATCCAAACCGTCATCGAACCCATCGTTCTACCATTCCTAGACCGGCAAGGGAACTTGCTGTTCCAACAGGACAATGCACGTCCGCATGTATCCCGTGCCACCCAACGTGCTCTAGAAGGTGTAAGTCAACTACCCTGGCCAGCAAGATCTCCGGATCTGTCGCCCATTGAGCATGTTTGTGACTGGATGAAGCGTCGTCTCACGCGGTCTGCACGTCCAGCACGAACGCTGGTCCAACTGAGGCGCCAGGTGGAAATGGCATGGCAAGCCGTTCCACAGGACTACATCCAGCATCTCTACGATCGTCTCCATGGGAGAATAGCAGCCTGCATTGCTGCGAAAGGTGGATATACACTGCACTAGTTCCGACATTGTGCATGCTCTGTTGCCTGTGTCTATGTGCCTGTGGTTCTGTCAGTGTGATCATGTGATGTATCTGACCCCAGGAATGTGTCAATAAAGTTCCCCTTCCTGGGACAATGAATTCACGGTGTTCTTATTTCAATTTCCAGGAGTGTACATCATGAACAGCAAAGGCCCCAACAGACTTCCCTGGGGCAGACCCGGGGTTACTTCTAGATCTGACTATGATTCTCCATCCAAGATAAAACGCTGCATCCTCCCTACCAAAAAGTCCTCGATCCAACCACAAATTTCACTTGATACCCAAGTACTTTTGCATTAAGCGTAGCTCTGGTACTGACTCAAACGGTTTTCGGACATCAAGATATACTGCATCTACCTGACAGCCTTGATCCAATGCTTTCAGTAAGTCTTGTGAGAAAAGAGCTAGTGAGCATCACATGATCGATGTTTTCGGATCCATGGCGGTCGGCAATGAGAAGGTCATTCTACTACTACTGCTACTAGTCATTCAATTTACTGTTCCACTCGCAAATAGAGTGAGGAAAAAACAACTGTCTATATGCCTACGTACGAGAGCTAATTGCTCTTATCTTCTCTTCACGCTCCTTACGAAAAATGTACGTTGGCGGCAGTAGAATCGTTCTGTAGTCAGACGCATATGCCGATCCTCTAAATTTTCTCAGTAGTGTTTCGCGAGAAAAACGTCGACTTTCCTCCAGGGGTCCCATTTTAGTTAACGAAGCATCTCCGTCGTAAAAGCGTGTTCATCGAACCTTCAGGTAAAATCTAGGAGCACCCCTCTCAAGTGCTTCAATGTCCTCCCTCAATCTGGCCTGGTGGGGATCCCAATCACTTGAGCAGTACTAAATAATGCATCAAACTAGTGTTCTACACGCGATCTCCTTTATAGATGAGCTACACTTTCGTAAAATTCTCCCAATAAACCGAGGTCATCATTCGTCTTCTCTAATACCAACTTCACGAGCACGTTCCAGTTCATCGCTTTGCAACGTTATGCTAGATTAATTATGTATATCTGATGCATATTTTTCTGGTTACAAAAATATTAAATCAAAAAGAAATTAATTTTAAGAAAATGAGCGCATAACTGAGGTAATTTCTGGAAACGCGTCTTCATATTCTCAGCTACAAGTATGATAAAGTAGTAAATCCAGTCTCGTTCTCAGGCCTGTAGATTAGAGAGCACTCGATCAGGATTAATGCTACCAGCAAACCACGAAAAACATAACGCACTCTAGCGTAGAGACGCCGTAAGGCGACGTTAACAAAGTTGTTTTCTTTTTAACTCAGTTTTGCATACAATAATTAAAGTAACTTAATAATGTTGACTGGGCCAAGTTCCAAAATATTCTTTGTTACTGATAAGTGCCTCTTCTAGAGGGAAACATGATACTACCAGTTACTTTACCTGTCAATCGAAGAAATTCCACGTGATTTTTAAAACTTTTTGTGAGTTCCCCGATCTTCTCCGCACAAACTGAAATGGAATATTTTAAAGTGTTGTCGTGTACCGTGTTCTTCATATTTTTGATTACTGATAAGTGAATTACGTGTTCTGTGATTTTGGATAAACATGAACTTATTAAGCGTTTTAAATCCAAAGCGAATTTTTCACGTCAAGAAGTATTGTTTTAACGCCAAAACACAACATGTGTCCATAAAATGTAACAAAATAGAGTATTGTACCTCCTGCTTCCATCGACCTATGCACAGCCTATTAACTCTACTCTGTGTCGCTTTTCCCACAACATCTGTTTGAAATATTATTGCCACTCACTTAAAATTTCTCATCTTACTTTTGTATGATATAAGTGCTTATGTGTGAGCAAAATATAACAGCAAAGGAAACATTTCAGCACACTCGTGTTGATTTCTTCCTGCTCCGGAAATGCGTAATGAGCAAGGCGTATTTGATCTGGTAACATCCAGCAGAAGACAACTTTACTAAAGGAAGAATAACAGCTTTGACGGATGTGGACAACGGAAGTGACCACCACCCAACTTGCTACACTGCAGGCCGACAAAATGAATCAGACAGTCTATAGATTAAGCTGACCGACTCGTTCTTCGTGCTAGATTTGAGGCAGACTGCCGCTGCTCCACGTCATTCCGTTGCTGTATTGTGTAAGACATCTATGAACTCTTCACGGATTATCAGTCGAGTGGCATCGTCTCCTAGTCGCAACGTTTCAATGGATTGCGTATCCGTCATCATTTCCTCTATTTCAGTTTTATACATCAGCAACGTGTACGTACTACACATGGAATTAAAGACCTTTCTTTTTATTCGTTGACATAAAACCTCAGTTCTTCCGGAGACGTACATATAACACAAAGGGATTCCGTACTTTATATTTGAAGAGAGCATCATGTGATTTAATCTCCTCACTCCTGAGCTTCGATTTTGTGAACAAAAACTTTATATTGGTGGTTAATGGGTTGTCCTGGGATAAAATAAGCCTAAAATGCTAAATTTACTAAGTAGCTGAGATTCACGAAAATATTTGGACATGTAGCATGTCCATGCTACAGCAGGACTCAAAGAGGTTTTTTGCCGCAGTAATGATATGTTTCAGGGATTCATTTGATGGATATTTTTATAAACGGACCACTGAAATACATAACTCTATTTATGTGATATGTACGTAAGTACCACAAGTTTGTATTTTATTATTGCATTTGAAAACACAATTTGAAAACTTGTCACACGAGGTGACTTCAGACACTGACTTACACGTTATTATGGCAAGATAAGTAACATTTACTGGATACTTTAATGCACTTCGAAATGACACAGCTGCATGACACTATTTTAAAACATAGTCTCCATGTCTCTGTAAACAACAGTCAGACATTCTACCAATCGTTCAATATTCGACGATAGAAATCCGCTACCTGGTCATGGAGCCATTCGAGAACATATGAGTGAACAACTTCATCGTCAGAAAATCTGCAATTGCTGCGAATCAGTTCCTCGATTACCTGGACATAGTCGTCTGTGGTCGTTGTCGATGACCTTCCTTTCCGATTAGCATCACCCACTTCTGTGTAGCCATGCTCAAATAGTGGCCTCCGTTTCATTACGGCTGGACACGACATTGCAATCAATCGGTAAACAGTCAGAATTTCTCGAAGAAACTGTGTGCAAATTAGACCTTTTGTCGGCAGGAATCATACTTTTCCGCCTGCTTCAACCATGGAGTTTGTTTCCAGTTGCCATTCCATTTCATTCCCACACTGTAACGCATCTCCTATCCGTACCGCAGTAGAATTGTATCTCCAGGACACCCGGGGCATGTACTCTCTCTTCTAACAATACTTGTCGTAGGGTGATGTTAGCATGGGACGACATGCGTAACAAAAAATTTTTGAAGTCCCTACGTATATGATCCATTGTGCTATTTTTATGAAATTTTAAGAAAAACCAGTTCCGTTTCTTTTTTCTTTTTGCTAAACAAATATATTTTGCGTTTAGTACATGATCTCGGGAAGATGCATGATGTATAACGTCTTCCTGTTGGTGATGGCACAGAATTTTATGTTCTGGGGCGTTTCCATATTCGTCATCACATTGCTCTTCACACTCTTCCTCCTCTCGTATTCTCTCTTGTGATCATGAAAGTCTAGGTCCTTTCTAATTGTAGACCCAGTGCTACAGAGAAAAAATGTATCGCGATATTGATGTGAGGAAATAAACAATCACTTACTCGGTAGGGTTTACTAGTATACTACAGCATAATGTAAACAAATTATAATTCAGAATTACTAAAAACCAGCGGAAACTACTTTATTTCTCGAAGTCATGCTAAAACTGCGATAAACAACTTTCTTCAGTCAGGTGCTGAAACCTAGTAGGAGCTTGCAGAAACGGAAAGAAGTGCATCCAAGAACGCACATGATGTACAGTACGCGCTACAATCAGGCACAGCAAATTTTGTTAATTGCCTGATGCACAAAAGAATTAAAATTTGTGTGTAGTATATACGCTGCATGAAGTGTTTAAACAAGGTGTCTGAAACCTACAATGTTGGGTATATTTCACGCGAATGACGCTGTTTGATGTGATCGAGCCTAGTGGAAGAATTTTTGTCAGTCCTCGCGAACTTCCCGTACTTCTATATCACACGAGAAACAACATAACTTTCAATTTGTACTTCTAAAAATAGAATCGTGGATCTAGTATAAATAGAGATTTCGCGCTTTTATACTGTTATCATCCATCTTAGTATCTTACTTTTCTTCTTCCAGCGAATGTAAGGGGAAAGTACTTTATTGCGGTAGGAACTTTTAATTTCGCTTAATGGCAGCAACTAATGTATGTTGCTTCAGTTAAATTACATACAAGATAGCGTTGCTTTCCGTTTAGGACTGTGTACGGTAAATGAACACATTTAAAATACTTAAAGTTATCCAAGTTGCCCCATTAAATCCATGTAAGAAACTTGAAGAACCTGTCGTAATGTGCCTTAAAAGGTGGTTGTATTTAAACTTTCGCAACTTGAGTAGCTGTAGCCGGAAAACTATTTACCGTATGGGCACCCAACTTTATAGGAATGAAGTTCAGGTTGTGCGCTGCAGGATTTGCGTTGTTAGTAGTGATAGAGTCACGACTTGCCGTTGAACTGAAACACAAGCATCAGTGTGCATTTTAGTTGCAGAGAGTGAACAGGGATCTGGACAAGGTAAGTCGAGCTTTTCTTGTAAAGCTGTTTTATCAAAACAACCTCAATAATGCTGCTACTCTTCACGAGTATCGACGCATTAAAGAAACACGGAGTTGCTCTCTTTCCGCACCGCAGTTGAAGAAGACGATTCGGAAGTTGGAATTAACTGGCGATTTGGGTATTGCCTGTGGGCGAGGACGACGACCGATTGCCCACAAATTATTGAAGAACTTACTGTTGCCATGGCTGAGAATTCTGGACGCAACGTATGATCTTCAAGCAGTATACGAGCGGTCTCACATCTGAACATTCCATGGTCCACCATTCGAAAACTGGTGTTTCGTGGAGCATTAGAGCAATCTCTAGTGCGGTTGCAGGCGGTTATGGGTGCAGATGATCGTCACCCTAAGCAATGCTTATAACGTGGAACATAAACATGGTACGCAATTAACAAATGTTACCCTCTCATGTGGAAATTAAAGAGTGTTTTTTCAGTGGTTTATTCGTTATTTCTTTTCCACATGTCCTTGCAAGCGTATCCAGAAAGTTTCATTGTTCTACTATCACTCATTTTTAATGGGTACCCTCTCAAGTATCGAAAGTAATTATAACCACTCCGTACACAGGTCAAAAAAGGAACCATACCCTCAAGTTCCTTCATTTAGTTTTATATATTTATATTATATATGTTATGTATTTATCTTAAACTTGTTATAGTTTCTTGCAAAGAATGTACAAATGAAATCTTGAAATGGTAAAATATTCACTTATTTTCTGTACAGTAGTGTACTGAGAGAGACCACAGGAGTGTACAGTCAGATAGAGGGAAAGCCTGATCGAGAGCGAGGAGTTAGTTAGTTAGTTACTTAGTTAGTTGGTTGCGTGTTCCATTTATCTATCCCACGGTACGGTAGCCGTTATGATGTGGAATGTGTCAAGTGCACAAGAAATGCACATATGAAAGTAAATATTTTAATATATATAATATAGAGTTAAAGATTAATATTTCTATTACCCCATTCCATTAAATGGCACAAAATGCATGTACTATATTTATAGATTTATTTATTCCTATTCAAGAATCCATCTATTGTATAGAAGGAGTTGTCAAGGAGATATGATTTCAATTTATTTTTGAAGCTATTACTGCATTCTATCAGACACCTTATTTCATCTGGTAATTTGTCGAAAATTTTTATAGCAGCATATTTTACCCCTTTCTGTGCCAAAGATAGGTTGAGCAAAGGATACTGTAAGTCTTTCCTTTTTCTGGTATTATAATCATGAATGTCACTGTTGTTTTTAAACTGGTCCATGTTGTTGAGAACAAATTTCATTAGTGAGTAAATGTACTGTGAGGCTGTTGTAAGAAATCCCAATCTTTTAAAAAAAATTCCTACAAGATGTGCGACTATGAAACCCACACATTATTCTAGCCACTTTCTTTTGAGCAGTGAATACTTCTTATCTAAATGTTGAGTTACCCCAAAATATTATTCTGTATGACATCAGAGAGTGAAAGTATGCAACGTATGTTAGTTTACTAATTTCTATATCCTCAAAATTGGCAATTATTCTGATCGCAAAAGTTGCTGAACCTAGTCACTTTAGGAGATACAAAACATGAATTTTCCAGTTAAGATTCTCATCTATACGTACACCCAAAAACTTAGTATGCTCTACCCTGTCTACTGACTTCTGTTGATGTGTTATATTTATTGAAGGAACTGTGCTTTTTCAGCAGAAAATTGGATGTACTGTGGCCATTGTCCAACCATGCACGTGTATGGCTGATTACACGGACAGACACATTGGCACAAGAATGATGCTTCTCGAAGACAGAACTGATAAAGAGACGTGCTCACCACATTCATAACTTGCAGATATCAGTGAAAATGTAACTTCTGATAATGAAGGAATGCTAGTACAAAGAAACATTCTTGGTTTTTAGCACCTGAAAAGAAGGCATTACGAAAAAGCTATGAAAGTCGTTAAATAATTTTGTTGGCGGGACAAAGAACGTGAGCTGTCCAATCAGGTAAAGAAGCACACCCACATAATGCAAAACATTACGGGAGGGGTCCACCTACTGCAAGAGACTGCCCGCATCTCGTGGTCGTGCGGTAGTGTTCACGCTTCCCACGCCCGGGTTCCCGGGTTCGATTCCCGGCGGGGTCAGGGATTTTCTCTGCCTCGTGATGGCTGGGTGTTGTGTACTGTCCTTAGGTTAGTTAGGTTTAAGTAGTTCTAAGTTCTAGGGGACTGATGACCATAGATGTTAAGTCCCATAGTGCTCAGAGCCACTTGCAAGAGACTGTGAGGCTCCCCTTGTTTTGGAGTATATTTATTTTTCCAAGTTTTTCGTTTACTGGAATTCGGCAGACAACAAAAGTCAATTCGCTACCTTAAGCAGTGCTGCAAAATAAGACGGCAGCGAGTAGGAAGCTCGTTCCCACGGAGGCCGTGGGTAGCGACTGGACCGCGCATAGAGGAACGCGAGCCTTGAGCATGGACCTTGCTCGAAATCAATATGTATGGTAACGGTGAGTGTTCTGGCGTGAAACGCCGCATTTACTTTAGTAAATATTAATGACTGAAGTCCACATTTGGCATAACTGTTAGTAGGAGGAGCCCATGGGTCGTCAGAGCATCATTGCAATAATAACGCTGTGCAGTAAACCTATAAATCAGCACAAATGGGTATTGTTATCTTACTGAAGGGCTACAGTGTTTTACGGTGTAAGTAAGAGAATTCGGCTGCACGCTTATCTCGCCAGTCGACGATAGGGCGTACTCGGAGCTTGTAATGCTAAACTGTTACTGTTGTACGGAGTTTGCAAATAAACGCCCTGTAATGGCATTCTGGGACTTATTTCATATAAATTAGCAATTCCACTTACAAGGGAAACTCCCCATCGCACACTCTTCATATGTAGATGTAAGATGGCCGATCGCATGGCCCGTCAAAAACCGAACCCAGATCAAACATGAAAATAGGAAAGTGTACTGAACTGTGAAAAAAAGAGGCAAAATGAAGTCTGTGAACCGTCCAAGATTGGTATGTCCAACGTTCAGCGATTTACAAGCAGCAGGGTGTCGTGGTCATACGGTCACGGTATTAGAGTGTGACGGGGCAGACCCTGGTTCAAGTCTCCCTTATTCCTGACCGTTTTATTTTTACATAAAATAATGACCTGGTCGTCCAGACATAGACGTGTATGTTCGTTGTATTAAAATTAGTGTCTGTATCGTTCTGTAGCGCCCGTTTGCAAGCGCGAGTTTTAACTAAGGGACCTACAGACGTCCATACTTCCTATTTGTTCTACACAAGTACCACATGTTATGCCTCTTGAATTCCGTTTTGGAAGTTTTGACTCTTGAATTCCTTCGTTGTAACATAGTTCACACCCGTTTATTTGTCGTTCTCATTGCTGTGAGAGGTCTAGGCCGGCCGGTGTGGCCGTGCGGTTCTAGGCGCTTCAGTCTGGAACCGCGTGACCGCTACGGTCGCAGGTTCGAATCCTGTCTCGGGCATGGATGTGTGCGATGTCCTTAGGTTGGTTAGGTTTAATTAGTTCTAAGTTCTAGGCGACTGATGACCTCAGAAGTTAAGTCGCATAGTGCTCAGAGCCATTGGAACCATTTTTTGAGAGGTCTATGGGGCATCTCGCCTGCTGTCACTACTCATCACATTTACTTGCAACGGTAATATATTCCTACCACATGACTCATATTCTACAACCAGTGTATATTATGACAGTTGCCATGACTACAGAGGAGAACACACACGTCAAGGACCAGAGGGACAGTTCGTAAATTACATTTGTAAATAAAAAAAAAAAAAAACAAAGTGGGAAATGAGGGAGGTTTGAACACTGAGCGATAGCCTTGTAGTCCAACACCGTCATCGCATAACCACGACGCCATTCTTCTTGCAACTCCCTCAATCTTGCACGTGTTGCTCATGTTGGATCGTTCAGTTTCTATTTTGCTTCTTTTTTCACAGTTCAGTAAACCTTCTTCTTGTTTTCATGCTTGACCTGTGTTCAGTTTTTGACGGGCTATTCACAGGGCCATCTTACTGCTAAATCTGAGGGGTCTGCGATGGGGAGTTTTGCTTATTAGAATTACAGGTCGCTTCCTTGCATCTTCTGAAGAATCCAGTGCACCACAAGAGTTGCTTCGAGGGTCTGTATCTGTGAGAGCTTCGCAGAGAACAGATATGAGGAAGTTCTGTGTGCTCCTTCGCTAAGATAATCCACGGCAGGATCATCTTAATCAGTAGAGTTTCAGGTGGGAAGGCTTGGCCAGTATACTGTACGTCACCTTCTATGGATCGCTGCTGAACCGAGAGGTGATTTTGCGCATGGCATCCTACGTGTGGAAATAATGCTGCCCCCAAAAAAAAAGTCACAGATAGCATAGAAGACAAACATGGTGGATTTTACACACGGCAGCCTTTGTCAAAAAATACGTGTTCAGGAGAGAAGATGTAATTTGAAGTCATGTGCGTCAGCAAGAAAAGCAGGAGGTGAACTGTGAACTGAAAGTGACTGAAATTTGTGGTTCGCGGGTAGCAACGTCGAGTTAAAGTTGTGTGTGTTGCGGTGTGCGGAAGTGTGTCACTAAACATAAAGTCCGCATCGTGGAAAATTTAAACCGCATCCAAGGATTACAAACATTTAGTGAGTGAAGTATAATGAACAATCATCAAGAAGACATCATGGTGAAGAAGAAAGAAGACAGTGGTCAGTGGCAGCAAACATGGCGAGGCCACTTACGTAGAGCGAGAAGGCATCGCTGCAGTGAGCTCCACGGCAGGTGGGGGGGGGGGGGGGGGGGGGGGGTGCTGGAGGGCACACTTGTATGTTCGGGGTTCGACATCGGCGTAATCTGCAAATAGCTACGTCATCCGAAGAGCAATGAAACTTATCCAGAGTAAGTTGAAGTTTGAAGTTTACATCAACTAAACAGGGTGTACAAAATAAGTTCGTATATATATATATATATATATATATATATATATATATATATATATATATATATATATATATATATATATATATATATATATATAAGACTTAGGAGTGGCAGGACAAGCCAAAAAGTTAGAATGAATAATTTTGTGGAAAGTGCTGAGCAGAATATGGTTCAAGAATATGAAGATTCAGCAGAAAATATTAGTAATTTAAACTCGACAGAGGACTCTGATGAAAGTCAGGAAAGTAGAATGAATGATTTAACAGTAAATGGGGAGCATATAATGTCTCAAAGGACTGTAGGCCTGGCAGTAACGTTACTAATGACGGTGCGGCCAAAAGAAATGAGAATGTAAACTTTAATACGCAGGAACTATTGTTAAACTTGATAAATAAAATGGAAAAAATTAGCAAATCTTTTAATGTGACTAACCATAAATTAAAAGATTCTTCTTGGGAAACTAACAATAAATTATAACAATCTTCTAGTGATACTAATCACAGATTAGAACACTCTCACAAGGAAACTAACCATAATTAGAAGAGGTCAACAACAAGATGGACACATCTAACAACAGCATGGAAGAATTTTTTAGGGAATAGAACAAAGGTTTGACGACATAAGGAAAATCAGTCAGTAGGCTAACAAAGCGTCTAATGGTAGATCAGACGAAAACATTAAGAATACAGACAAATTGATTAAAAAGGTAGACGAAAAAATAGGGGAAACTGTAAAAGAACAGAAAGCAGTGACCAATGAATTGTCAGGTAAGATATCACTATATTTCTGTACTTGCATTAACACAGGTAAAAAGTATTAACTGCATTTGAAACAAAAAAATTCTTATGCTGCTAAGATGATCCTGTCGTGGATTATCTTAGTGAATCAGCACATAGAACTTCCCCACACCTGTTCTCTGCGAAGCTCTCATAGATACAGACCCTCGAAGCAACTCTTATGGTGCACTGAATTCTTCAGAAGATGCAAGGAGGCGACCTGTAACTCTAATAAGCGAAACTCCCCATCGCAGCCCCTCAGATTTAGCAGTAAGATAGCCCTGTGGACAGCCCGTCAAAAACTGAACAAAGGTCAAGCACGAAAAAAAGAAGGAGGTATACTGAATTGTGAAAAAAGAAGCAAAATAGAAACTGAACGGTCCAACATGAGCAACACGTGCAACATTGAGCGACTTGCAATAAGAGCGGTGTGGTGGTTATGTGGTCACGGTGTTGGACCACAAGTCACTAGATCAGTCCTCCCTCGTGTCCCATTTTTCTTTTTTACAAATTTACGAACTGTCCGTCCGGTCCTTGACGTGTGTGTTCTCCTTTGTAGTCGTGGCAACTGCCATAATATACATTGGTTGTAGAATATGAGTCATGTGGTAGGAATATATTACCATTGCAAGTAAATGTGACGAGTAGTGAGAGCAGGCGAGATGCCTCATAGACCTCTCACGGAAATGAGAACGACAAATGAAGCTGCGAAATATGGATAAAATTAAAATTCAGTTTCTTATTGGCACTTAGAACCTGTCGGTTCCTTAGGACGGCGCCTAGAATGTTCTAAATAAGTTATTTATTTTCTAATTTGTCTCATTATTTTTGTAGCGATGAGGTGGCCAGCACAAGTCTGTGGTAGACCTTTTCATTTTTTGGATACAAATAAAATATGTACAAAAAGAGAAACATCGCTTTCTAATTCTTCTGACAAATGTGAGGCTTCCCACTTAGAACGTTTGAAATTTCCACTGTTCGCGTGCTTTGCTGTGCTAAGAATGGCATGTTTCGAGGATTTCTTTTCAGTTTCAATTGCTTATGTGCTATCGTGTGACACAAAACACTGAATGTCTGGCTCGTATTGGTCACCATCGGTCAACAACACTAAGCTAACGGCCGCTGCCCCCCTTCCCCCCTCCCCCCCAGAACGCGGTGTGCGAAGGAGGTGGGCAAGATAAAACTTTACGTAGTGGTGTCGGGAGCACTTCCCCGATGAGTGCAGGATTTGTATGACACTTGGTGATCGTCATAGAAGAGTGTAGAGCTGGCCAAATACCAATGCATGTCTCAGGAAACAGTCCCAAGTATTCTGCAGGTAGTTGGGACAGTCATGGTTTGTGCCAGTATCATGTACAGACCTCTGACACCACTCAGCACTATAGAGAGTAATTTGAGGGATGTGTAGTATCTGGACATGGTCCTTCAACCTATTCTTCAGTCATATTGTCAATATTTCGGCAATGAACTCGTCTTTCACGACAATAATATACAAGCACTTCAGGCCCAGCTCGCGAACACCTGCCTCCAAGAAGGGGAATCAACACATTGGAATGCCTGCGGTATTTGCTGACATGGACCGGACTGAGTACACTTGTGACCAGTTGAAACTTGCAGAGCATCGCTAAGAAAACTCATACACTGGACAACCTCAGGAGGGTCGCCGTTGAAGAGTGGGACTGGCTAGAGCAGCAACGTCTCCACAGCCCTAATAGATGGCCAATGTATGGTTTTCCAGACCGCTGGTACAGGTCTTCTTCTGTTCTTCGTTCCCATTTACCTTCCGTGGTATTGTTGCTAGGACCATAGATAGTTCGAGGTACCTTCTTCTCGAAGACTCAGATTATTTCTTCAGTTGTTGCTAGTATCACCCAGGTTTCACATATCTATAAAAGTACTGGTGGTACTAGTGTCATGTATAGCTGAGTTTTATTCTTCTGTGGTATCATATGTACCTTGAATAAAGTGTTCAGACTCAAGAACATGCGATTATCGTTGATATTTCCTTGATACACTTCTTTCGTCACTTCACTTTTATTAGTCAACATAGATCCCAAGTACTTGAATTCTTAAACTCTTTCAAAGGTATGCCCGTCAACAGCAGAAGAAGGAAGGAGAACCTGACTGCGTGAAACAACGAGATATTTTATTTTATCATTATTCGCCACCATCCCAATTTTCTTTGCACTGTGTAGAAATCGTGGAACTATCAGCGCACGCTTGCTCCAGGATGACGCCAAAAATCACAACATCGTCAGCAAGTTCAAATGGTTGAAGTGGCGCAAGCACTATGGGATTTAACATTTGAGGTCATCAGTCCCCTAGACTTAGAACTACTTAAGTCTAACTAACCTAAGGACGATACACATATCCATGCCCGAGGCAGGATTCGACCCTGCGACAGTAGCAGCAGCGTGGTTCCGGACTAAAGCGGCCGTCAGCAAGTGCCAGGATTGTTTCTTCTCCCACAGTATCCATTTCTCTGCTTCGAAAAGTGTCAGGGCTTACTTCTTCCAAGATTTTATTTTGGATATTGTTTCATTTTTATTTCATATTTAATTTAATTTTTTCATTTCTTAAGGTGGCTATTTTTTTCATTTCCTGGTCCCCGTGAACTGAAACGTACACCTTTCCTTGATATGTGCATGTAAAATGTAGTATGAACAGTTTGTAATCAGCAAGAAGACAACACACTATGTTTACTCTGATTCGTTGTTCACTATTAAAAGAGAAATAACATTTAGTGGATGACCAGTAAGTGTGACACTCAGCCTGCTCTGTCATTTTAAAACAACACAGGAAAAGAAAATGTTCTCGTACAAACGTAGCATGTGCGCTACTCTTACACAATATAAAACCAAAACAGAGAACGTGACGTGTTTTTATAAACATGTGTTACGCAAGGAGCCAGTAAAGTGACGTCTCACAGCGAAAGACTGCTGTATATGAAGCAGGAGTTACAGTTGGTCAGCTTAACGTACGTTCTGTCTGATTCACTTTATTATCGCTGCAGTAGCGCAAGTAGCGAGGTGGTCACTTTCACTGCTCATATCCACCAAAGCTGAGCCATTACGTCGCCTCTAACAACATCCTTTTCGACTCCATGTTGAATCACAACAATTTGCTCCTTCACGATCAGGGTGAAATTAATGTGTGGATGTGATGCAAGTCAGTTTTTTAACTATTTAAAGTACCCATGCTGTCATTTGATTCTAAAACCGCAGTGTTTCATTTGGAAAATTCGGTAATACATCAATGACAGAATGGAAAAAGAATTAATAATGCAACTTGTCTGTTGTTCTTATGGTCGGTTGAGGTGTACACCACCTGGAAATTTACTCTACTTGTTGTCGAAGACATAAGAGATCCGCGATTGTGTATTTCTGACTGAAGTATTTGTTTTGTAGCGCCAGGGAACCGGTGTCTACGTAGAATAAGTTCCTTATGAGGTGTAAAGAAGTAACTTTACATCGTGGCTATGGAACATTTACATTATCTGTCATTAATCTGCAAATTTTTTAGGTGTCTAAGGATTTCTTTCCAAAATGAAGAATAGATTGTTGGGGTTTTAATTTATCAAAAATGTCACAACAGTTCTCTAAGTGCATCAGAACATTTACCTATATAGCAGAATGCAAACAATTTCGAAATTACTACAATAATATGAAACTAGACTGATATCAATCGAACGGAGTTCTGAACATTCTTCGTCGCCATTGAAATCTGCACCGTACGTCCAAAAAGTTAATAGACTGATTGTTTATTCCCGAGATTTAAGAACCGTCAGAGCAGTAACTATGATGGCAGCTGAACTAACAACTGTAAATAACAGATATGCATTCGACCAGTCAATTGTGAACAGGCAGCGTTGACCAGTGAACGTACGACGTGTCACAAATTACAATGGAGCAACGTGCCTAAATCAAGTTTTCAAGACAGTCTCCAAAATGTTTTGAAGAAGAGAAAACTGTGTGCAAAGTTTGCCCCACACATCTTGACTGCTGAACAAAAAAAGACAATGCGCAGACCCATACCATGACTTGCTTGAAATGGAAAACAGACAGTTCTTTTCTGGAAAAAAATCATTACGGGTGACGAGACCTGGCGTTATCAATACGAACCCACCACAAAAAGAAAAAGTGCAGAAATTCACATGAAGGTTCAGCGCTTTGACGACATAACCAACATTCAGTCCAGTGTGACGTGCGAGTTGAATCATATTCAAAACAATGATTTTTGTGACAGTTTCAGATGGTTGTACAGTGGCGGATTTACACATTTGCCGCCCGAATTTTGACGCCCCTACCGACCTCTACAATGCGATACCCTAAAATGGTTCAAATGGTTCTGAGTACTATGGGATTTAACTTATGAGGTCATCAGTCCCCTAGAACTTAGAACTACTTAAACCTAACTTAACTAAGGACATCACACACATGCATGCCCGAGGCAGGATTCGAACCTGCGACCGTAGCGGGTGCGCGGCTCCAGACTGTAGCGCCTAGAACCGCTCGGTCACTTCGGCCGGCCGCGATACCCTACTTCACAATCATAATAATTACATTTTTGTCAATAAACCAGTATCTTTATGCAGTATCGTCTTAACTACACCACCTTTTTCCCGTAATTAGTATGACTTTGAACTATGGGGTCGATGTGCCAGTTCCTAGATTATTTTTACAACTCGACGATTTAGTTAAGATTGCACAAGAAACAGTTTTTGGGTCTATTTCTGAGCTAATAAAAGCTCAATCATGTAGTACTAATAAGGCGGGGTAAGGTGTGGCTTAAGATCACGTACACAATAATGCACATTCGGTAAATGTAATTAAAAATTTGTATTGCGCTTACTTACAGTTTTAAAAGCAATATATTCAATTATCTGGTAACAATGGCTAATGACGATGATGAAAGTCAATTAATTAAGTTATGAAAGTTTTGCAGAACGTTCTTCTTCAATTTTCTATTCGCAGAATCATCATTTATATGGTCGTATGAAATCCCGTTCATTATTTCTGACTCTGTGCACAAAATAGCTAAGGCGTTTAGCTTTTCTTAGCTTACGGTAGATCTCAGAAGATTTTTCATTCGTTTTAAGCAAGAAAAGCTTCTCTCACGCGAACTATTTGTCGCCGGTGTACAAAGAGCTATGCGAACTGCTGTATCCAAGTTTGGATAAACTCTTTGCAAATTCTGTTTTCGCAGGAACGAAGATAGACTTTTCAATGATCCAGAATCTAGTTTTACCAAAATTCTTTCAGAAGTAAGGTAGTATTGAAAATGTACGCATTCTTGGACTAAAGGGTTGATGATGACAAATCAATCATTTTTGGTCAGAAATGAGAACTTTTCATTGAACCTGTGGTAAGCCTCTTGCCATTTTTTTTTAAAATTCGGATACGAACCTATCAATGAGCATGAGAAATGTGTTAATCCTGAAAGAAACACTAGCAGTCATTCTCGTTTCCTCATCGTGTGTTTCATCATAAATTTCTTTCGTCTTCGGTTGTCTTTTTCCCATGGCTTTTGCTTACTGCTTCGACACGTTTAATTCCATCGCCTTTTCTTCGAAATACTTAAAATTTTCTCCTTCAGCTATACGAAAATCTTGCAAAGAGATTCGTAAACATCACCAACAGTTATCAAATCTACCGTAGAAGCCTGAACTTGAACAGTAACTTTTTTTATTCTTTCAAAAAAATCATTGCACACAACGACCATACCGCCATTTCCAGGTTTTCTAATTACATAAGTATTTCCGTCGCTTCGTTTCGCGTTACAGGCTTTTCGGTACAATCGTCTTTGAGTGATTTTAAAGTTTTAAGGATTTCGTGCGAAGAATCTCTGAAACTTTTCCTCTCTAGCTGACTAAAGTGTTACATTTACTCTCTTTAGTTTTCCCTTTCTCGATTTCAGTCATTAATCTTTGACAGCTTTGTGTCGAGTTAAAAAAAAAAGAAACGTAGATTTCTTGAAGCAACATGAGGAAGCGACAAGCATCGGTGCAAGATTCAGCAACCATAGTCGCCACTTGGCTTTGAATTTTAACCTGTAAGCCGTTGTACACACCAGACATGTTCGCGGCATTATCATATGTTTGTTGACGACTGTCTTCAATATTTGTGCCCAGTATTTAGAGTTCCGAAGCAATGGCAGAAAACATTTCTTTAACTTTATGTCCCACTGAGAGCAAAAACTTGAGAAATCTTTCACACGGTTCACCTGTTTCCAAAATGTATCTAATGACGAGGGCAAGTTGGCCCACATGCGCTGTATCTGGCGTTGGATCGATGGTTAAGGAAAAATATTTCACCCTTCTTTCTCGTCTCAAATGTGTTTTAAGACTTTATGACCCGTCAAGACAATAAACTCATCGTAAACGGTCTTTGCTCAGTAACTACTACTTCCCGATCCTTGATTTGCAAATCGTGCATTATGATTGGGTAAAAAAGTATCGAATTCAGCTAACAGTTCCAACATTAAATGCGAATAATTTAGGTTAGGCTTTACCGTGACTGTTATTGGCATTAAATAAAACAGTAAGTTTACTGTTTCCAGTCACTGTTTATTCATCTCCACAACGCGTTTCAATGGTTTAAACCTCCATCATCAGGAGGATTTACACGTGTTACTATGACGTGTGTGTGTGTGTTTTTTTTGTGTTACGAGTTTTGGAGGAACGTATTGCACTGTCTAGTGGAGAAACAAAACACAATTTCAGTGCATGGTTTTGGATTTCTTTTGACAGAAAAATAAACGTATATCTAACGGTAAAAATCAAATAAGTTAAATAGAATATCTCCAGTGGCCACAGGTTCTTTTCACTGCCGTGACACATCACATGTATACTGTCATATTTTGTAAATAAATATGGCGTCTGGAAACTATTAGGTGCAAGGGTCATATACCAGAAGAGAAACATTATTACAAAGTAAAAGAATACACGTCGTAACAACATTATTTCAGAATAAGTCTTAAAGGATTTTGGAGATCTTTGTTTTGAGGTGTTGAACACATGTGTTAACTATTCCACGTGGTATATAAATCCAATTTTGTCCAGTTAATAAAGCTTAAACTAAATATTCGTTTATATAATCAGATAACATGTTGAAAACTTTAATTACAATAATTATGTTGGTTAAAGTGCTAAAATTATACGTAAATAACAATTTGGTTGGGATTCACAGATGAGAATGAAAGGCTGGTGGCAGAGGGAGAGAAAGAGAAAAAGAAAGTTAGAGGGATAGAGAGGATGGAAGGAGTGATTGGATGAGAGCAAACTTTCCAAAGCAGGGGATTTTTAAGATTATATCTGCTACATGTAATAACTGCATAAAGATTCAGGTAATACGTCGGTTAATGCTTTAAAATATGCAGATGGATGTACAATTTGTGCCATTAGTTGATGTACATATAGTTTCAAGCTGACAGGGAGCTGTTGGTGTGATGATATATTTGTAAATGAGGTCAATCCCTTTTACATTTGGGGGATGTCAAGGTAACATAGCTAAATACTTATGGTAAATATTATGTTGTGTGCGTGCGTGCGTGTGCGTGTGCGCGTATGTGTCAGTTCCAAAATCATACAATAATTTCTGTTATTCGGGTCACCGAACTTTCATTTTTTTCCTCCGAAAGCGAGACCTGTTGAACACAGTCGTTTCACTACGGTAACAACATTCTTCAGATCGTTTCTCCAGTAAGTAATTTTTCATCAATCTGGATATGCAGTAATTGGCGAGTCGGTCATCAATCTCACTTCTTACTTTCAAGCTAAGGATACTAGATTTGTGACTCATAGAGTTTTCATGCTGTCCTACTCAGTGTTCTGCATTTTTCCAGTCATTAAATCCTTCGTTCTCAAACTGAGTCTTATTCTCCAATGGGCCGAATTCCAAACAGGGCCTTACAGATATTTTACTTTCAGGATAAACCAGCCAATTTCGGTCATTCACTTCATTGTTTTTCATTTTTCTTTGGAAGGTACTCACTGGCAAGAAACGACGCTGGTCAGCACATATTTTTTCATTTTCAAAGAAGTCACAAGACTTGTTTTGATCGAAGCCGTACCTTGCGATAATCTCCCTTAAGGTATCGTTGATTCCCATAAGCTGGATCTTTGTTTAGATTTACTGTTGCTTGCTGTTGGTCATTACTTAACGTCTGACTCCGAGACGCACCTTCAGTTGTTATAGTTATTGATGATTCGTCTACCTCCTCTTCGCCAAAAATACATAGATTGTTCAACAGATGACTGTTGTTGGGTTGCAGAGTTCAAATCCGTTTTATCTTTTCCAAATTGTATTGTGTTTGTGCATGTTGTTGAAGTTCCTGGTCTTTCAACACTACCTCCACTTCCACTTTCAAAAAAGCTGTCAATTTTTATCGTTTTACAGATAATCTCTTCTTGTTCTTCTTCTTTCATTATTGCCTTCTTTTTATACTCAGTCCCCATAAGTGGCTTTCTTTCAGCACTGAAATAAAAAAGATTACATTTGGTGTTTTATTTCTCGTACAGAATTAGCAGTATCATTTGTTCAGTCTTCGGACATTGAATAATTATCAAACGTAAATACAAGACATATATTTAAATATTATATAATAAAAATCGAAATTTCTTTGCATAGCTTCCGAAACAGCTATTTATCAAGATACATTACGTTTTATTAATTCGTTACGGATGATTTATTGTAATATATTATGATTACTTATCTACTATAAGTTTGTATGTACCAGTGATGTTATGTTATGAAATTATTCATACAATCTATGAAACAATTTGAAAAATTAGAGCACACAGCCAGAAAAAAATATTGATATGTATTACTGGCCATGACAACTTGAAGACTGCGGTTGAGCTGGCACAAGCTGAGAATACCGGCACTAGTTGAAAGATCTTCATTTATTTCCAAGCACTGCCAACGTTAAGCTGCCCGTAGACGTGAAGTGTTAAGGGTAAGCTTTAATGTGTGGGGCAAGGCCGTTCTCAGCAGCTACCGCCCGAATCGACAAGTTTTCGTGACTAGATAGTTTTAGAAATTGCAGGACGCAATCAACTAAGGCCGCTTTTCTTTTGTTTTAGAAATAAATTCGGGACGGGACTTCCCGTTTCTATAGCCACTCTATATCTGTCTCGAACTGAATGCCACAACGCGGCGTATGCCTACAGCCACTGCTGTGGTCATCTTCAGACCTATAAGTCGTATACAAAGCTTTAATTAGAGGGCTACATACATTAAAGAAAATACATAAAGTTATAAAGCTATAAAACGATGAATTATCAATGAGTAAGGACCTCATTCTGCTGGAGAATCACTACTGGAGAAACCAGTGCATGTCTTACTATATATAATGGAGGCTCCGCCCACTTCTGACGGAGTGATGTCATTACTAACCAATGGGTTATAGGTCGAATAACAATGTAAAATTTCTTAGTTAAAAGAACATTTTCAAGAAAGGAAAATAAACACACACTAAACTTAGCTTATTTAACAGCTATTGTCGATTAAGAAGCGTTAAAATATTTAAACATGTAGGATAAATGAACTTCA
This sequence comes from Schistocerca piceifrons, assembly GCF_021461385.2. NCBI lineage: Eukaryota > Metazoa > Arthropoda > Insecta > Orthoptera > Acrididae > Schistocerca > Schistocerca piceifrons. Next base: position 591,732,437 of record NC_060149.1, read on the forward strand.
TTTTGACAGTAGATGGGTTGCCCTCTCAAGGCCTGGTAGTGAACCATTTGGAACCACTGTTTGCCATGGTGAATTTGGACGCCGTTCCAAAGCTGTGGCAGCAGGCTTCTTTCCACTGAAGTTGTTGTAAATTCGATAGGCAAACTAGTGGTTGCCATGGTGAGAATAAACGCCGGTGGAAAGATGTGGCAGCAGGCTTCTTTCTAACGAAGTGTAATACACCAGTAAATCGTATCTGTGCAGCATGTACTATACATGTCAGTTAACGATTATTGCAGCCTACTCATTGAAAATCGTTTCAATGAAGACATGTTGCTGCTCAGAAGTACATCGTCTGACGTGACAGTCTTTGCCATTCCATTTTCGTAAAAACTTCGTTAGAAAGAAGCCTGCTGTCACATCTTTGCACTGGCGTTTATTCTCACCATGGCAACCACTAGTTTGCCTATCGACTTTACAACAACTTCAGTGGAAAGAAGCCTGCTGCCACAGCATTGGAACGGGGTCCAACTTCACCATGGCAAACAGTGGTTCCAAATGGTTCACTAACAGGCCTCGAGAGGGCAACCCATGTACTGTCAAAACGAAGTTCATTTATCCTACATGTTTAAATATTTTAACGCTTCTTAATCGACAATAGCTGTTAAATAAGCTAAGTTTAGTGTGTGTTTATTTTCCTTTCTTGACAATGTTCTTTTAACTAAGAAATTTTACATTGTTATTCGTCCTATAACCCATTGGTTGGCAATGACATCACTCCGTCAGAAGTGGGCGGAGCCTCTGTTATATATAGTAAGACATGCACTGGTTTCTATAGTAGTGATTCTCCAGCAGAGGGAGGTCCTTACTCGTTGGTAATTCATAGTTTTATAGCTTTATAACTTTATGTATTTTCTTTAATGTATGTAGCCCTCTAATTAAAGCTTTGTATACGACTTGTAGGTCTGAAGATGACCACAGTAGTGGTCGAAACTGGTCACCGTAATAAATAAATTGTGATTAAGACAGTTTTGATAGTAAATATTTGTAATTCATCAAATCTGAAATAAAACACGAGTAATGAAATATGCGAAATAATTTATCACAAATACAATAAAAAATATTTGTCCTCGCCAAACTTCTTGTTTCTTTCGTGTAGTTTCACGGTATAGTTAATCAAATGCATCGCGCTTTCGAATGGATCCCGCCCCATACCTCAATGGCGGTCAGTCATTGGCCACCGCTAGGGTCTGCCGCCTCCAGATGGGAACGCGCGTCACCGCAGAGAACGCTTGCCGACGGCGTTGCGGCGTGCCGCGCTGCCGGGTCGTAATGGGAGCCGGCCATACAACAAACAGCACGACCCCGCTGCAGCTCTCCCGGCTGCCGCGCCGTACTCGTGTACTCAGTTCGGCCAGACACGCTTAGTAAACATTCATGTCACTCGATCCCGCACAGCAACCAAACGCGACTACCCAAGTAGCAGAAATTTCTTCTAAGTAGTGGAACATACTACACGTTGCATTGGTGTGTGGACCTAATAACACTTATATACATAAATATGATTTTTTTATTTCTGTAAGTCATAAAAAATTTTGCACTGATTTGCAGCGCTTAAAATCTGCCGCCCTAATCTCCTGCCTACTCAGCCTGCTGGTAAACCCGCCACTGTGGTTGTATGAACGTTCTGTGTGTTATACACAAGTGTGCAGGAGAGGGAGGCAGACTATGTAGAACACCTGAAGCACTAAAACCCCATCTCAACGCCGGTCGGTGTGGCCGAGCGGTTCTAGGCGCTTCAGTCTGGAGCTGCGCGACCGCTACGGTCGCAAGTTCGAATCCTGCCTCGGGCATGGATGTGTGTGATGTCCTTAGGTTCGTTAGGTTTAAGTAGTTCTGAGGTCGATGGGACTGATGACCTGAGATGTTAAGTCCCATAGTGCTCAGAGTCATTTGAACCATTTTGAACCCATCTTAACGTTTCTCTGTTTGTTATTAACCCAGTCTCGAACCCTTTTGGACTGATGAGAACCCCGAGCGGTCTCGGGCGCTGCAGTCATGGACTGTGCGGCTGGTCCCGGCGTAGGTTCGAGTCCTCCCTCGGGCATGGGTGTGTGTGTTTGTCCTTAGGATACTTTAGGTTAAGTAGTGTGTAAGCTTAGGGACTGATGACCTTAGCAGTTAATTCCCATAAGATTTCACACACATTTGAACATTTTGACTAATGAGATACTATTAATGGGTTTTCCCGCAAGGAAATAATTATGCTGTTGATAACCAGTTGTAAATGAATTTAGGAATTCCTGTCAAACTACCTAATCTCTGTAGGCGGCGGATATTACACTCAGATACTCTGGAGTTCAAGAAAAATGAAATGAAGTACCTCTTACCTCGGCGACGCACATTTCCTTTCCAAGCGAAAAAACAGCGTACTTATTGATGCAGTTTTACTTCGCATTTTATAGTCAGATGTACGAAATAATTTTGGTACTGAATGGGCACATCAAGATCTTCTCTTCCAGATCCAAAACAATATATCACAGTTCCAGGTAAAGTAATGAAATTGGTAGCTGTAATTTATCGATCCGTCCACCTATGCACCGCATATTGCCTCACATTGAAGAATTTACGCCTATCATTAAAAGTGTTCGGGTTATTCACGTGGCCTCAGTGGCACCGCTTCTCAAACTTGGATCAATGCAGGATAATACCCGTATGTGAAATATCGAGACGAACGGTATCAGATGATACAGGTTGGTCAGAAGCCGTCTGAAAAGCTTGTAAGGGTGCTGCAGCGGAGGTTGTGCTGAAAATAACTGTTAAAAGAAATCAATATGCTGCACTGTTTCTGAGTTGAAGTTAGCCAGTCAGATCGTCCCTCGCACAAATTTAGCAAAGTGCCAGAGGCGGTGCCGCCAAACGTGTTCTTCGTTTGGTTTCCTCAAACCGGACAAACGTAGCTTTTGCTCACCTAGCTGAAATTTATCATTTCCGAAAAAGGTACATTTTAACTGGTAATGAGCATTTCAACATGTGGCAACTCACGGACCTACACATGTCTCTGCATTTTAGTGGGTGGAAGTGCTTGAATTTGCGTGGGTAACGACTTAATTGGCTAACTTCAGTGCTAAAAAACTGGGAAACTGCGCAAAGTGTCGAATTTTTTCTTATCAGTTATTTCTCAGCGCAACTTCCCTTGCAACGCCCTTACAACCTGTTCAAATTGTTTTTGACCACCCTGTACAATGAAAAGTAAGCTTCTTGATGCTGTCACGTCGTTTAAATAGCTAGGGATAACACTGCGAAGTTTTCTGAAGTGGAATATCAATAGTAATGAATGGTAGACAGATTTGGGAGATGGCTTCTGTGGAAGTGAATACTCTACTGCGACTTAATTTGTGGCATACTCCAACAGTGTCTGGGATACTTATCACGTCGAAGGCAGAAGTCGAATGAATACAGAGGCACGGCTCTACCAACCCAGTAGATGGGAACAGTGGACACAAAATTGTACGAGACATGGTTAAGGAGCTCAATGGGAAATCGTGCTAACAAGGGAAACTTCCCCATGGCACCCCCCTCGGATTTAGTGGTAAGATGACCCAACGAACAGCGCGTCAAAAACTGAGCACAGATAGAGCATGAAAAAAGGAAGAACGTGTACTGAACCATAAAAAGGAGCAAAATAGAAACATTGAACGGTACAAGCTCAAGATGTGCAACATGAAGCGAATTGAAAGAGCCAAGGCGTGTTGGTTATGGGGTCACGGTGTTGTACTACAAAACGGGAGATCCATGTTCAGATCTCCCTTGTGCCACATTTATTATTTTTTCATAAAATTATGAACTGTCCGTCCGCTCATAGACGTGTCCATTCGCTGTATTCAAATTTGTTTCAATATCGTGGTTTAACATCCGTTTACAATAGCGAGGTGTAAGAAAGGGACCTATAATGAAAGTTGATTCCGAGATCTTGAGTGTTTTCACCGGTAATCGAGACCGGCATCCCCTGATTACAAGACGATGAGCCTCTAGATGTATGTGCGCTGTCTTCTACGGCACAACAACCAACTGACACTACTTGTATGCTAGTTAACTCGGAAACGGCGGAACGTATCGAATTCTTTTTCTTAACAATTATTTCTCAGCACAATCTATCCTGCAACACCCTTACAAGCTTTTCAGACTGTTTCTGACCACCTTGTACACTGAAGAGCCAATGAAACTGGCACACCTGCCTAATATCGTGTAGGGTCCCCGAGAGAACGCAGAAGTGCCGCAACACGACGTGGCATGGACTCGACTAACGTCTGAAGTAATGCTGGAGGGAATTGACTCCATGAATCCTGCAGGACAGTCAATAAATCCGTAAGGTGGAGATCTCTTCTGAACAGCATGTTGCAAAGCATCCCAGATTTGCTCAATAATGTTCATGTCTGGGGAGTTTGGTGGCCAATGGAAGTGTTTAAACTCAGAATAGTGTTCCTGTAGCTACTCTGTAGCAGTTCTGGACGTGTGGGGTATCGCATCGTCCAGCTGGAATTGCTCAAGTCCATCGGAATGCACAATGGACATAAATGAATGGAGGTGATAAGACAAGATGCTTACGTACGTGTCACCTGTCAGAGTCGTATCTAGGCGTACCAGGGGTCCTATATCACTCCAACTACACACGCCCCACACCATTACAGAGTCTCCACCAGTTTGAAGAGTCCCCTGTTGATATGCAGAATCCATGGATTCATGGAGTTGTCTCCATACCCGTACACGTCCATCCGCTCGATACAATTTGAAACGAGTCTCGTCCGACCAGGCAACATGTTTCCAGTCATCAAAAGTGCAATGTCGGTGTTGACGGCTCCAGGCGATGCATATAGCTTTGTGTAGAGCAGTCATCAAGGATACACGAATGGCCCTTCGGCTCCGGAAGTCCATATCGATGATGATTCGTTGAACGGTAGGCAACTGTTGTGCACTAGAAGTGAGTCTGACGGCAAGTTCCATTTGCGGTGGATGAGGGGTGAAAGGCGAAGGGGGAATCCGCGTCTGTGGGCTGTCTTCACTTTACTTATTTGTTTTTCATTTTTATACATAAACCGCAAGCTATAAAATACGCTTGTTTTGAACATTAATTAAAATTGTGATTTAGTTGCTTTCAAAACAGAACCAAAATCTTGTAATGCTGCCTTGTAACTTAAGACTGTACAGTTTAGATAACTCAGTTATTTGTTCCCTGGGTCATAACTTTAATATCTCGTAATGACTTTGAACAAGTTATTTTATATGCTATAAAACATAATTTGATTTTTATTAATGCCACTTTCTTACCATTTACAGAAGACTTGATATAACAGTACAGGAATATTCAGTTTAATAACTGAAGCAAGCATGTATTTTTTCCACTTCGCAAGCTACAAGTTCCAGAATAAAAGTTCCTCCACAAAACTGAATGAGTCGCTCAGAAGAAACTTTTTAATGAACGCTATTTTTTGCTCCTTGTAGCGTATTGGAATTACGGACATATTTATTCCTGCTAAAATGTGATGCATTATTTAGAAGAAATCTTATTAGGGAACGTATGTTCATGTGAAACTGTGATTAAAAAGATTATTCCGTAAACAGCTGTATAGAAGACAATTGGGGTTGAACCGAGCGTTAAATTTTTATTGTACGCTTCCTTTAGTGAAAAAATATTCAAATGAGTTGCTGGTCGATTGAGTTTTCTGAGTAACACTAAAAACGATCCGCGCCTGGAATATCACGGCCCTCGTGGTACTGAGACGTAAACTGCATTTTTGGTACAGTCGTGTGGCGCTTCGGCTTTCTTCGTTTATACTCACGCTTTTCTGACATCAAATGCCACCTACCTGTCAGCAGTGGTTTCTCCTTTTGGGCACACGCCACCCACCTGCGTTTCGCTCGTACCGATATGTGTTGCCAACTTGCTGGTTTCCTATTTTCGTTTGCGCCGTCTACTTGCAGCTGCTCGCCTGTTTTTTTTTCCGCTATGTGCCACCAACTTGCGTATCGCTCGCCATCTATTTTTATTTCGCTTCAGCCACTTGCTGAAAGCGAAGGGGTGTTGGCTGCACCGCGTATACTCACATACGTGGAGCCCCTCTTACCAGTAAACCCTCGATCCTTTAAAGGATCGAACTCCCATTTATAAAACACCTTTAAACGTCTAATTACTTTACCAATAGATTAATGTATTCAATATTTTACGTGAAGCATGTAAGGGAGAAAAAGTTTGAAATTATGCTTAAACTTTGTTGGAAGTCGCTAAATGCTCTCATTATGAAACACTAAATGAATATAGGGTGAGTGATTTGCTCTTCATTTTAAGCAAAAGAAAATTTTTCACGCATCTCAAAATTTATGACATATCTCCTGAAGTATGTAGCTTTACAGTGATATTTTGCAAGTACTTTCAGAGGTATAAGTACACTACTGGCCATTAAAATTGCTACACCAAGAAGAAATGCAGATGATAAACGAGTATTCATTGGACAAATATATTATACTAGAACTGACATGTGACTACATTTTCACGCAATTTGGGTGCATAGATCCTGAGAAATCAGTACCCAGAACTACCACTTCTGGCCGTAATAACGGCCTTGATACGCCTGGGCATTGAGTCAAACAGATCTTGGATGGCGTGTACAGGTACAGCTGCCCATGCAGCTTCAACACGATACCACAGTTCATCAAGAGTAGTGACTGGCGTATTGTGACGAGCCAGTTGCTCGGCACCATTGACCAGACGTTTTCAATTGGTGAGAGATCTGGAGAATGTGCTGTCTGCGGCAGTCAAACATTTTCTGTATCCAGAGGACCTGCAACATGCGGTCGTGCATTATCCTGCTGAAATGTAGGGTTTCGCAGGGATTGAATGAAGGGTAGAGCCACGGGTCGTAACACATCTGAAATGTAACGTCCACTGTTCAAAGTGCCGTCAATGCGAACAAGAGGTGACCGTGACGTGTAACCAATAGCACCCAATACCATCACGCCGGGTGATACGCCAGTATGGCGATGACGAATACACGCTTCCAATGTGCGTTCACCGCGATGTCGCCAAACACGGACGCGACCATCATGATGCTGTAAACAGAACCTGGATTCATCCGAAAAAATGACGTTTTGCCATTCGTGCACCCAGGTTCGTCGTTGAGTACACCATCGCAGGCGATCCTGTCTCTGATGCAGCGTCAAGGGTAACCGCAGCCATGGTCTCCGGCTGATAGTCCATGCTGCTGCAAACGTCGTCGAACTGTTCGTGCAGATGGTCGTTGTCTTGCAAACGTCCCCATCTGTTGACTCAGGGATCGAGACGTGGCTGCACGATCCGTTGCAGCTATGCGGATAAGATGCCTGTCTTCTCGACTGCTAGCGATACGAGGCCGTTGGGATCCAGCACGGCGTTCCGTATTACCATCCTGAACCCACCGATTCCATATTCTGCTAACAGTCATTTGATATCGACCAACGCGAGCAGCAATGTCGCGATACGATAAACCGCAATCGCGATAGGCTACAATCGGACCTTTATCAAAGTCGGAAACGTGATGGTACGCATTTCTCCTCCTTACACGACGCATCACAACAACGTTTCACCAGGCAACGCCGGTCAACTGCTGTTTGTGTATGAGAAATCGGTTGGAAACTTTCCTCATGTCAGCACGTTGTAGTTGTCGCCACCTGCGCCAACCTTGTGTGAATGCCCTGAAAAGCTAATCATTTGCATATCACAGCATCTTCTTCCTGTCGGTTAAATTTCGCGTCTGTAGCACGTCATCTTCTTGGTGTAGCAATTTCAATGCCCAGTAGTGTAGACAATATCTGCAGACTGCATTGTGAATACAATTGGTAGTAAAGAAGTGAAAAATTAAAACGTTATGCCCGATAATATTTTATGCGCGCCGTTTTAAGAAGAAGTTGGTGTTTCACGAACCTATATGTCTATGACGTCATATCTCCTGAACTATATGTCGCACAACGGTATAATTTTTCAGGTACGTTCAATTAAAACGTTCATGTCTGCTGAAGTTTTACAGCATGAAAGGCGAAAAGATAGAAAGCGATTCACTTTTTTTTCTTTTCACCATTTTGTGTGTGGGAGGGACGGGGGGGGGGGGGGTAGTGACAGCGAGAAAAAATTTCGTAGAGGTTTGAAATTACGCGTAAAGTTTGTTGGAAGTCGCTAAGTGCTCTCATTCTCAAATACTGGATGAATAAAGACCGGGCATCTGCGCGCCGTCAATTACGCAACCTCAAGACACGCAGTTCCTAGCTGTAATACATGTCTTACTGTGTTAAACTTTTAACATTATGATTATACCTCTTAATGAGCAGATTATGACAGCACCTTAAATTTTTAAATTCGATCAATAACTGCACAAAATACTTTAAGTAAAATTTTTGTAGTATAGATCGGAAGTTTTATTCTTCATTGGCTTCGACAGTGCCGGCCGTTGTGGGCGAGCAGTTCTAGGCCCTTCAGTCTGAAACCGCCCTACCGCTACGGTCGCAGGTTCGAATCCTGCCTCGGGCATGGATGCGTGTGATTTCCTTAGGTTAGTTAGGTTTAAGTAGTTCTAAGTTCTAGGGGACTGATGACCTCAGATGTTAAGTCCCATAGTGCTCAGAGCCATTTGAACCATTTTAAGCTTCGACAGTGTCAGACCACTGACAAGTAACGCATTTTCTGTTTGCTTTTTTCCAGCAGCACAAGTTTTATATTACGGGTAACCAATTCCAGCCGTTTGGTTGTATTACTTCGACATGTGTGAGGAAAGTCTCCACAAACTTTTTCATCTGTTTCCAGTCCACTCAAGTCTTGAGGAACTTTGCAGTGTAAATACACTAACGTGACTAAAATCGTGAGAAAGCCATATACACAAATACAGATGGCGATAGTGTCTCGTACCAAGATATAAAAGGCAAGGGCATTGGTGGAGCTGTTACTTGTACTCGGGTGATTCATATGAAAAGATTTCCGACGAGATTGTGGCAGCACGACGGGAATTAACACACTTTGAACGCGGTATGACAGTTGGAGCTAGACGCGTGCGACATTCCACCGCCTGGTAGCGGACGTTCGTCTCACTGGCACTATGCATCGGTACCACTCAGGAATGCGCTGCCGAGTGGTGTAAACAGAGTCAGCAAAGCAGGACGCGGACGTCAAATGGCCATCCTGCCCTGCGACATTACGACGTCAGCACCACAGCAGTTAGACGACGTGCCCGCAGAGGACGTATCTGTGGGTGTCACATCATTTCATCATTGTAGCTCAAGACTAAATAAAAGGTGTAACGTCTTGCAGTGGAGTTTTCCTAGCCACTCCTGGCCGGCACCATCACTTTCACAACCCACTACTCCACCACCGCTACCCACAGGGGTTCCACTCACTCCAGGTCTGTACAGAGTGGTGTCAGTAGAATTTTGGTATCAGTGGACCTCGTCTGGCTGCTGGTACCAGCACAGCCGACCTCTACACAGCACAACTTCGCAGTCACAGCACTCAGTTACCTCAGACAGTGGGGTGAGGGAAGAAACTATGATTTTTCTGGTTGTTTTCCCTGTTTTATGTGAAGAGAGTATATAATCTGAGTGTCTGATGCACAGGGATTTGATGGTTATGTGTGTGCAACCGGGGGGGGGGGGGGGGGGGTTTGATCTTTCACAGTTACATGGTAATAGTTGTAGGTAGGCTGTTTATGTTTTCTCTATGTAAGTAGGCTGTTTATGTTTTCTTTATGTAAGTAGGCTGTTTAGCTTTTTTATTGGTAACGCCACCTCTCTATGAAAATCACTGGCTGTGCTGTGTGCAGTCCGTGGCAGCTTTGCATTGTTGTAATACTCGCCATTGTAGTGTTGGGCAGCGGCAGCTGGATGTGAACAGCGCGTAGCGTTGCGCAGTTGGAGGTGAGCCGCCAGCAGTGGTGGATGTGGGGAGAGAGATGGCGGAGGTTTCTAATTTGTCATGAACTGGTATATTTATACATGATGATATCAAGGTAAATACATTGTTTGTTCTCTATTAATATCTTTCATTTGCTAACTATCCCTATCAGTAGTTAGTGCCTTCCATAGTTTGAATCTTTTATTTAGCTGGCAGTAGTGGCGCTCGCTGTATTGCAGTAGCTTGAGCAGCGAAGAATTTTGTGAGGTAAGTGATTTGTGAAAGGTATAGTTTAATGTTAGTCAGGGCCATTCTTTTGTAGGGAATTGTGAAAGTCAGATTGCGTTGCGCTAACAAAATATTGTGTGTCAGTTTAAGCACAGTCGTGTAAAATTGTTGAAAGGGGACGTTTCATATGTCGACCCTTAGCCGAGGATACCTCACTGGAATCTTCTGATTTTTTCTTGTAGTTTGTGTAATTAGTGTAGATTTTGTTTATTGCTAGCGCGTAATTGTAGAGAAAATCTCCTTTGTAGTTGCAGTCTTTCATTGTCGTACTGTAAAACAGTTGTGGCATGCATGTAGATTTGCACCAAGTATTTCGCAGCTGAAATTAACTAGATATTATTTTCAGTGCTATGTTAATGTGTTCTCTTATTTTTGCTATTCAAATTGTGCTTTTCTGTGTTATCGTGTGAAATATTGTGACAATAATGGCGTGTGAAAAACGTAACACTAGGCTCCAAAGTAAACTGAGAAATGACAGTGAAGACGAAAGCAGTGTGTTAGCGCCACCGAGTAGTGAATTAACTGATGTTCAAAGTAGTAATTTGGTAATTGTGAATAGGGAAATGGAGCGGGCGGCAAACAATGGCATGGACAGTGAAACAATTAGTGAAGAGGGAAGCATTATCGATCGATCGGTCGGCAACAGCTTGCCTCAGGAATCGGGAATGTCAGGACACAATTTTGCAAATACTGTAGATTCAGGTTTTGCGTCCTCACCGTTTTCTCAAATGAGTCAAGACACATTTTCCGCTTGTCAAAATGTGAATGTTGCCGGTGCAAATTCACTGCCGAAAAGCACTGAGGAACATGTTTCAGACACCAGTGCATTGTTATTACAGTTAATGCAACAAATGGGACAAAAGCTTGAAAAGTTAGACACAATGGAACAAAATCTTCAAAAGTTAGACACTACACTTGAACAAACACGTGTAGATTTAACTACTGAGTTACATAACATTGAATCGAAATGTCAAAAAGTCTGTAATGACGTAAAAACACAAATTTGTGAGCATTTTCAACCTATTTTTTCGCGGCATGAAAATGCATTACGGAATCACGAAGCAGCCATAAAAGAACTGCAAACTATTGTTCATGAAAATCATGAGACCTTGCAAGCTAAATTTGACTCAGTTGCATCTACCGATTCGGTTACGCAACTTACAAAAACTCAGGAAAACTTAAAGGACACAGTAGAAAGACACATGGAGGAAATTAGTTCATTATCAGAGAAAGTAGTTGAACTTTCGGATCAGCTAAATAATTTATCTACGAAGGTAGATGATAATCTGAATGACACAAAACCGGTAGTCTTTAATAACACAGAAGAGAGCGAACAAATTAGGAAACTGAAACAAAATCTGAATCAAATTGATACGCAACACCAAAGAGAAATCCGGGAAGTACAAGATCAGCTAACACGGGTAATACAAGAATTACGTATTTCAGAGGACACTCGCGCCCCAATAAGGGAAGAGGGACATAGAAATACGGAACAGCCACAAAATAATAACATAGGGCATTTCGGAAGTTATGAAAGAAATTGGCAATGTGCACCGAATTTTGAGTTGGAACCGCCGAAGCGACGTAACAATGACCGACATGCGACTCGCCGACATGATGATTTTGACTATAAGCTGTTCATTACTACACGTAAATTCAAAACGTTTAAGAATTCTGGCAACGACATTCATCCACAAGCATGGCTCCATCAATTCTCTCATTGTTTTCCTCCCAACTGGTCATTGGAGCACAGATTAGAATTTATGTGTGGCTACTTAGAGAATGAACCAGCTGTAAGAATGCGATCGGTAATTCACGATTGCCACAGTGAAGGAGAATTTTACCATGCCTTCCTCTCAGCATATTGGTCTCAAGCCACACAAGACCGCGTAAAACATGGCATCATAATGATGAAACATTTCGAACAATCTGAATTTTCCAGTCTTGTGAAATATTTTGAAGACATGTTGCACAAGAATCAGTACCTGTCAAACCCATACAGCCCCTCAGAACTCATCCGCATTTGCTTAATCAAACTGCCTGAACACTTACGGCATATTATTTTAGCAGGACGTTGCAAAGATGACATTGAAGCTTTTCAGGGACTGTTACAAGAACTGGAAATTGACACTGACAACCGCGGAACGCGAAAACAGGAGCAAAACAATCACTACAGGGCACATCCGTCACAATTCCGTGACGACAGAAACAATAACTGGACACGACAATTCTATTCTTACAACGTAAATCGTGACCAAAATAGACACCACCCGTATGACAACCGCTGGCAGAGTAGTAATAAGTACAGGGAAAGATCACCTCGCCGCAGTAATGACTATCACAGAGACAATCAGAGAAACAGACAATATGGGAACCAAAATAATTATTATCAAGGGAGACAGAATAACTTCAGACGCAACGGTCCACCACGCAATTACGATTCCGGGAGAAATTCTCCACCACATGACCGACAAACAAGAAACTATGTCAACTACCGACAAAACGACAGACCTGAATTCCATCAGAACTGGCGAGCTTTAAACAGAGCTGGGCCCTCTCGTCACGGTGAATTTGTAGAAGTTAGGCCTCCTAATCCCAATAACGACGCGCGCCAACAAAGGAACAGACAATGACTCGCACCGCAGGCAGCCGCGTGCGCCAGGTGGCTCAGAGAAAAATAACATAGACGCTAACCTTGACAAAAATTCCAGTATTCTTTACCGACGTATACCGCATGACAATTGCATTCAAGTTGAAACTCTGCGTATTAGGAAGAGTAAAGGTTTACACCACATTTCACATGTAAAACCTTTTATTGAGAGATAATCTGCTTTTTAACTTAGTCTTTGTCATAAAATTTTTCGCTTCACATTACTAATATGCTTTGTCAGGCTTAGAATCTGTTAACATACAACAATGTTTGAAGTTAAATATCCAATCTAGAACCTAGGGAACATTTTTAAACAGAAATTACGAATGCATTGTTGTAGTGAACAGACAACACAGTGTTGTATTTGTACATTCTTGCTTGTTAGTTGCACGATTACGTAACGACTATCAGGCTTACATACTTAGGACACATACTATATTGGTACTGCTAATGAGATTTTAATGCAACATTTTGGTTTACTTGAAAATACATTCTGGGTTTAAAGTACTTTCTGTGAGATACCAGACGACAGAGTGATTAGTTTATGTGACAGCTACACGATTTTTATCACGACGCTACTAATGAGTGACAATTTACAATGTTGCTTTTGCGGTGTATCTGTTTTATATCTGCACAGTTTTTCTGTATTATTCCGGAAAGTAAAACATGTTTTAGTAGTAACTTTTATGGTGTAGCTACAAGGAGACAGCCTTTTCTGTAGCACAACAATACGTTACAGCACAGTACTTTCTTCATCACAACAATAAGCGTAATAACTAAGACATTTATACGCAAAGCATTTCACTTTTGTGTATCATGAGGTAAGTACATTGACTTCTGCAGAACTTAGCTTTCGGAGGACGATAACTACGACACTTCCACAGAGATTATCTTACAACAAGATGCACATTTAGCTCTACAGGACACGCATTTCAGTGATTAATTTTGTACTTAAATCATTTATTTTTAAAGATTTTTTAATTACCAAGAAAGTTTTCCGTGATACATTTCATTCCATTGCTGTAATCTGTAACACCTGAGGGTATAATTACATTAATCCTCAGGGGGGTACATGCCTACTTTGTGTACCATGTGTGTGGCAACCACAAGGAGCCCTAGCTAATATGGTATTTGCTTGTACAACTTTACACATCGGTACCATATTTCTCTAACACACAAATTACACAGCTATCTGATCATTTAACTGAGAGATAAACATGTTTTTTACTACATCAGTGACAGATGTTTACGCAATTACACCGTTGGATAACTTCACACTTATGAAACTGTATTTTGTCTGTACTTTGTAAACTGTTCATATTTCTTCGGAATCATTGTGATACTATGAGAGCTTTGAATGATGTATTTGGTATGAGATCATGATTTTTAAAGTACGTTTGAGGCAGCTGACACTTTTGACATGAGCAGAGAATTTTTTTAGGCTTAGAAATTATTGGAGGAAGTTACGACGATTTTGAGATTTGACTGAGGTGTTATGATGTTATTATTACGACGACGATGTGTATTATGTTGTTGAGGAATGTTTATTATGCTACGTATTTCTCATGATGAAATATTGAAGAAGTGTCGACGAATATGTATATGTATAATGAGGTAAGGAATAATGAGTAGTGTTTAGGGACTCTGATTTATGAAAAGGATGTTGGAAACCAAGAAACGTACTTTAAGAGTTATGAAATGTGTGTGTATATTCGTGAATGTATTACAATGCAGACGAAAATTTTTTTTGGACACTGTTATATCAATAGCATTTTGTTTCTACAGATTTGCAACGCTAATTCTTGACCTGTGAAATATTTTTATGTGCGACTGTCTCTGTAGCGGAAACTGCTGTCGTAAATATTTCTGTAAGAAAGTTAACGGACCACCTACACATAATGCGTCGTGGGCACCCAGCTGTGTCAGACGCCTGGAGAAAAAGCCATTAGCGCGTGCCTTTCAGAGCACAGGAAAACACCTGGAGAACAAGCCATTAGGGTGTGCCTTTCATCGCTAATGCGACACCCTCGTTACTTGAAAACATGTGATTACTCGCACTTTGTGCTAATTGCTGAAATGCTTATGAATTGATGGGAAATATTCGTACATCTGCACACCTGATTATGACAAGCGTCTTTCTATGAGAGTTGAGAGAATTTCTACTAACTTACGAAATGTCACATGACTACTGAATGATATTTTTATGCTTTGCTTTTCATAGTTGCTTATTTCACTTGATATCTGGTTTCCAGCTGTGTTGCAGCATTGCTTTTATAAAATAAAATGCATTTGCTAATGTGAACACTTTCTGTCAACAGATCTATTAAATAATTATTTTATGATCCACATTCTTTAAAAAAGGAGCACTTGGAAAGGAAAGAACAATAAGAAGGAACTAGTAACTGCATACATAATATTCTTTTCAAGTACATGGTAATATTTCTTTTACAATAAGTTGTTGTGGTGCACCACTTTAATTACATAGACATTAAGATGTGAATATACATTTCCCTTATCTGCATTGTTGTTTTTACTGTAATATTTTTTCTTCTTGAGCTATGTCATGTTTAGATATAAGCTGCTGTTTGCCAGGCATAGTGCTACTGAACTTTAATTTGTGTTACTCTGCTAAGCCAATTTTACTACTCATTGATTTTTCATGTTGCTGCACATTGGCTCATATTAGTTGTAATTTTGCATTTTATCTGTTAATTTAGATTTACGGTAGCTTGCTTTGCAATTTTCCAATTTTTTGGTAATTGCTGTTTATATTAATTGTTATGTGATGCTGCATTGCCTCGTCCCTTAGTTTAGCATCTGAGCTCAGTAGATTTAAGTTAGCTTAAGAGGGGGTAGCCTCTAAGAGAATGAGTTGCGATGAATTGGAAGAAATGCATTGAGAAAACAGGTTTAGGTAGGATTTTCTTGGAAATAAATGTTGAGGTAAGAAATGTGTGAACATATAAATACAGAAAGCATGCTTAGATAGAATTTTTTTGGTGGAAACAAAGGATGAAATAAGAGGAAAGATATATGAAGTTTTGGGTTGGACTGCAGTACCAAATGTTACACTGAAAACGAACCCTGTCCTTTCCTATTGGTGTTATCCCACTATGTGTTTGTGTACCCTTGAGTGTTTGTTTTCTTCCTGTCTCTGTGTACTGTTTCATAGAATTTTTTTTTCTCTTCTAATACTAAGCTATATTCACTATGAGGAGGAATACTGTTATCCTCAAATATAAGTTGCATTAATAATATGTTATTTTCTTTGTAAAGTTGTTTACAATTCTGTTCTGTTTCAATGTTCATGTGTGAAATTAATGTTTCGAAAACTATTCTCATTATTTTATGTATGTACTTATGTCACTATTTTTGTAACACTGATGTATATGTTTATTTCTATTCTTTTGTAAAGCCTGTACTACAAATGTTATCTGTATTATTATGTTTTTAATGATGTATTTTGTACCTTTGTAATTGTATTCTTATGTTATAAAATTGTAATTGTCACCAGTTCATGACATTATTAACTTGTTAGTTACATTTCACTGCACACGTTTCTGTTGGTCATAGTATGTGGACAATATGTGAGAAGTAGGGACTGTTAGTGTTTGCACGTGTGTTAATAACTCAGCAAGGGACTGGATAACAGCATTGCTGGTTCTAAGGACAATTTCAGAAACTTTGTGAGTGCACAAGTGGTGGTTTATGGACTTGCTATATTCTCCGCAAGACTCTTCGATGGTGAATGTGCACCTGCACAATCGCAACAGATGGCTGCTGGCCATTTCTACAAGGACTGCAGTGGGTCTGCACCTCTGGTGGCCCACCAATACCACAATCTCTACCAGGACTCCAGTGGGTCTGCTCTGTGATGACCTACCTACCAATATTCTTCCAAACTTCGAATGACTCTGCTGTGGGTTTGCTCTGTTGTGGCCCATTACCTGTCTGCATGTCGAGAGTCAGCACTGTCTTTCCGTTGGAAGGTCAACACTACTTCTTCAAGACTGCATGGAAATCCACTACTTCTATGTGCATTTTCTTTTACTGCTTGGACTTTGAGAAAAACTCTGCATTTTTACTGTGATGAACAATGTGGACTGTCTTTATGGACTGTGAGAAATTTTGATCTTTTGACCAACATAATATTAATAAGTGTGTGCATTTTATATCTTTGTTACTGTAATTGTGAAAAATTTTTGTCAAATCTGTATTGGCCAGTGCCCAACACCATTTGTAAAAATTTTTGTGGGGAGCATGGGGGCTATGTAGGTAGGCTGTTTATGTTTTCTCTATGTAAGTAGGCTGTTTATGTTTTCTTTATGTAAGTAGGCTGTTTAGCTTTTTTATTGGTAACGCCACCTCTCTATGAAAATCACTGGCTGTGCTGTGTGCAGTCCGTGGCAGCTTTGCATTGTTGTAATACTCGCCATTGTAGTGTTGGGCAGCGGCAGCTGGATGTGAACAGCGCGTAGCGTTGCGCAGTTGGAGGTGAGCCGCCAGCAGTGGTGGATGTGGGGAGAGAGATGGCGGAGGTTTCTAATTTGTCATGAACTGGTATATTTATACATGATGATATCAAGGTAAATACATTGTTTGTTCTCTATTAATATCTTTCATTTGCTAACTATCCCTATCAGTAGTTAGTGCCTTCCATAGTTTGAATCTTTTATTTAGCTGGCAGTAGTGGCGCTCGCTGTATTGCAGTAGCTTGAGCAGCGAAGAATTTTGTGAGGTAAGTGATTTGTGAAAGGTATAGTTTAATGTTAGTCAGGGCCATTCTTTTGTAGGGAATTTTGAAAGTCAGATTGCGTTGCGCTAAAAATATTGTGTGTCAGGTTAAGCACAGTCCTATATAAATTGTTCAAAGGGGAAGTTTCATAGTACAATGGAGCATTATTACAACCTGTGAGATGTGGTGAATGTAATTTGCCAGAGCATTCTGCACCTTGTAAGGAGTCAGTACCTGTACTTTATGGTAACTGTCATAGGTTCGGGCATGTGGCTAGTCAGTGCACAGAATAAAGACGGATGATGATAAGTTACCCCCCCATGAACCATGGACCTTGCCGTTGGTGGGGAGGCTTGCGTGCCTCAGCGATACAGATAGCCGTACCGTAGGTGCAACCTCAACGGAGGGGTATCTGTTAAGAGGCCAGACAAACGTGTGGTTCCTGAAGAGGGGCAGCAGCCTTTTCAGCAGTTGCAAGGGCAACAGTCTGGATGATTGACTGATCTGGCCTTGTAACAATAACCAAAACGGCCTTGCTGTGCTGGTACTGCGAACGGCTGAAAGCAAGGGGAAACTACAGCCGTAATTTTTCCCGAGGGCATGCAGCTTTACTGTATGATTACATGATGATGGCGTCCTCTTGGGTAAAATATTCCGGAGGTAAAATAGTCCCCCATTCGGATCTCCGGGCGGGGACTACTCAAGAGGATGTCGTTATCAGGAGAAAGAAAACTGGCGTTCTACGGATCGGAGCGTGGAATGTCAGATCCCTTAATCGGGCAGGTAGGTTAGAAAATTTAAAAAGGGAAATGGATAGGTTGAAGTTAGATATAGTGGGAATTAGTGAAGTTCGGTGGCAGGAGGAACAAGACTTCTGGTCAGGTGACTACAGGGTTATAAACACAAAATCAAATAGGGGTAATGCAGGAGTAGGTTTAATAATGAATAGGAAAATAGGAATGCGGATAAGCTACTACAAACAGCATAGTGAACGCATTATTGTGGCCAAGATAGATACGAAGCCCACACCTACTACAGTAGTACAAGTTTATATGCCAACTAGCTCTGCAGATGACGAAGAAATTGAAGAAATGTATGATGAAATAAAAGAAATTATTCAGATTGTGAAGGGAGACGAAAATTTAATAGTCATGGGTGACTGGAATTCGAGTGTAGGAAAAGGGAGAGAAGGAAACATAGTAGGTGAATATGGATTGGGGGACAGAAATGAAAGAGGAAGCCGCCTGGTAGAATTTTGCACAGAGCACAACATAATCATAACTAACACTTGGTTTAAGAATCATGAAAGAAGGTTGTATACATGGAAGAACCCTTGAGATACTAGAAGGTATCAGATAGATTATATAATGGTAAGACAGAGATTTAGGAACCAGGTTTTAAATTGTAAGACATTTCCAGGGGCAGATGTGGACTCTGACCACAATATATTGGTTATGACCTGTAGATTAAAACTGAAGAAACTGCAAAAAGGTGGGAATTTAAGGAGATGGGACCTGGATAAACTAAAAGAACCAGAGGTTGTACAGAGATTCAGGGAGAGCATAAGGGAGCAATTGACAGGAATGGGGGAAATAAATACAGTAGAAGAAGAATGGGTAGCTTTGAGGGATGAAGTAGTGAAGGCAACAGAGGATCAAGTAGGTAAAAAGACGAGGGCTAGTAGAAATCCTTGGGTAACAGAAGAAATACTGAATTTAATTGATGAAAGGAGAAAATATAAAAATGCAGTAAGTGAAACAGGCAAAAAGGAATACAAACGTCTCAAAAATGAGATCGACAGGAAGTGCAAAATGGCTAAGCAGGGATGGCTAGAGGACAAATGTAAGGATGTAGAGGCCTATCTCACTAGGGGTAAGATAGATACTGCCTACAGGAATATTAAAGGGACCTTTGGAGATAAGAGAACCACTTGTATGAATATCAAGAGCTCAGATGGAAACCCAGTTCTAAGCAAAGAAGGGAAAGCAGAAAGGTGGAAGGAGTATATAGAGGGTCTATACAAGGGCGATGTACTTGAGGACAATATTATGGAAATGGAAGAGGATGTAGATGAAGATGAAATGGGAGATATGATACTGCGTGAAGAGTTTGACAGAGCACTGAAAGACCTAAGTCGAAACAAGGCCCCCGGAGTAGACAATATTCCATTGGAACTACTGACGGCCGTGGGAGAGCCAGTCCTGACAAAACTCTACCATCTCGTGAGCAAGATGTATGAAACAGGCGAAATACCCTCAGACTTCAAGAAGAATATAATAATTCCAATCCCAAAGAAAGCAGGTGTTGACAGATGTGAAAATTACCGAACTATCAGCTTAATAAGTCACAGCTGCAAAATACTAACACGAATTCTTTACAGACGAATGGAAAAACTAGTAGAAGCCAACCTCGGGGAAGATCAGTTTGGATTCCGTAGAAACACTGGAACACATGAGGCAGTACTGACCTTACGACTTATCTTAGAAGAAAGATTAAGGAAAGGCAAACCTACGTTTCTAGCATTTGTAGACTTAGAGAAAGCTTTTGACAATGTTGACTGGAATACTCTCTTTCAAATTCTAAAGGTGGCAGGGGTAAAATACAGGGAGCGAAAGGCTATTTACAACTTGTACAGAAACCAGATGGCAGTTATAAGAGTTGAGGGACATGAAAGGGAAGCAGTGGTTGCGAAGGGCGTAAGACAGGGTTGTAGCCTCTCCCCGATGTTGTTCAATCTGTATATTGAGCAAGCAGTAAAGGAAACAAAAGAAAAATTCGGAGTAGGTATTAAAATTCATGGAGAAGAAATAAAAACTTTGAGGTTCGCCGATGACATTGTAATTCTGTCAGAGACAGCAAAGGACTTGGAAGAGCAGTTGAATGGAATGGACAGTGTCTTGAAAGGAGGATATAAGATGAACATCAACAAAAGCAAAACAAGGATAATGGAATGTAGTCTAATTAAGTCGGGTGATGCTGAGGGAATTAGATTAGGAAATGAGGCACTTAAAGTAGTAAAGGAGTTTTGCTATTTGGGGAGCAAAATAACTGATGATGGTCGAAGTAGAGAGGATATAAAATGTAGGCTGGCAATGGCAAGGAAAGCGTTTCTGAAGAAGAGAAATTTGTTAACATCCAGTATTGATTTAAGTGTCAGGAAGTCATTTCTGAAAGTATTCGTATGGAGTGTAGCCATGTGTGGAAGTGAAACATGGACGATAAATAGTTTGGACAAGAAGAGAATAGAAGCTTTCGAAATGTGGTGCTACAGAAGAATGCTGAAGGTTAGATGGGTGGATCACATAACTAATGAGGAAGTATTGAATAGGATTGGGGAGAAGAGAAGTTTGTGGCACAACTTGACCAGAAGAAGGGATCGGTTGGTAGGACATGTTCTGAGGCATCAAGGGATCACCAATTTAGTATTGGAGGGCAGCGTGGAGGGTAAAAATCGTAGAGGGAGACCAAGAGATGAATACACTAAGCAGATTCAGAAGGATGTAGGTTGCAGTAGGTACTGGGAGATGAAAAAGCTTGCACAGGATAGAGTAGCATGGAGAGCTGCATCAAACCAGTCTCAGGACTGAAGACCACAACAACAACAACATGATAAGTTAGTAGTAGGGCCAGGAGAGAACGGGAATAAATATCCCCTTTGTTCTCATATAGCAAGGGTCATTGATAAGATACGCCCCTAACCCTCCTCCTCCCCCGAGGGATGAGGTGAGGTCATCGAACCATAGGGCTGGTTCTGGGTTTTCCGGCGTGACGTCAAACGCCGGCACGACGATCAAGAATGGAAGAGCAGAGAAGGCTGTGAGACGACGTCAGCCAATAGTACGCTGACAGACCTCTCTCTAGAACGACACCGAGACAGGAGTGTCATCTAGGCCAAGAGAATATAAGAGCCGCTCCGTCTGGACGTCACCCGAGTTCAAGTCGAGCCGACCTACGAACGCTACAGGAGTGTTGGTTCACTTGTATTACGAACTGTATATACTGAAGAGCTTGCTAATGTTTGTCTGTCGCCCTTGCTTGCGACACGTCTATATCTCACAAAGTTAAGTGTTGTTATCATTTCCTTTTGTAATATACTCCATTAATACGATTTGCTTGAATTGTTGTCTAGTTGTCTAGCGATACGAGAAAGCAGCTTTCCTACGCACCCTATATTAGACGAGTGGGTAGAACACAACACTGGAAGAAAGGGCTACTTTTCTGGTATACCGAGGTCATCGGTAAGATGAGCTCCCTCCCCCTCCCATCCCTCCTTCCGACATGTGGTGCAGTTGTTGAACCACATGTCTGGGACTGGGGAAAGAAGCTATTGTTCCAGTACGCCGAGGTCACTAGGCCAATAGAAATAAAGTTCTCCCTCCCTCCTCACCCCTCGTTTTCTTTATCCCAGTTGCGTGAATTTCGACATTCATTTGAGGTCTGTACTTAACAGTAAAAGGACCACCATGAAATGCCACCAGAAATGGAGCAATAAGAAGAAGAGTGAGTAATTGTCAATCCTTTATTAGTATTATGAAAAATTATTGTTATTATTACTATCGTATGTGTTGTACTTACTTTTTTTTGTTACGACAGCGCAAAAGGTCCCTGATGCCGTACAAGTGGAAATGCCTGACCAGACCACTCACTGCTATCTGTACCACCACAGCAACACACAGGGGGTCTTCTGGATGAATCGGGCTATGCTGCACCATCACAGTTACAGCAGCAGCAGCAGCCGCCGTCGGAGCACGCTCAGGCTGCAGTTCGCCAGTTGCTACAATTTGGCTGCTAATAGATCAAAACGTGTGAATGTAGTGTTATTGAAGTGGAGAATGTCCAACGGCTCTGTATTAGAGTACAGTGCGCGTGGTATGAATGAGACTACCTGTGCAGTGTGATGGAATACATCGAGAGAAAGATGAAAACCGAGTACGACCCGTCGCTTATTGCTG
Source organism: Schistocerca piceifrons (assembly GCF_021461385.2). Classification (NCBI taxonomy): domain Eukaryota; kingdom Metazoa; phylum Arthropoda; class Insecta; order Orthoptera; family Acrididae; genus Schistocerca; species Schistocerca piceifrons. The sequence continues at coordinate 591,754,951 of NC_060149.1, forward strand.
TTAACGTCCATATGTTTGGAATCGTGACATACAGAATTTTTCGCTGGCGCCTGTACCTCAGAGCTGCGTCCTGTGACTTTCTAGACTAATAGCGAACCCGCAATGCCTCGCAATTGCTAAATATGTATGGGAATTGGATGTAAGTCTAGACCTCGTCTTCCTCCTCACCTCTCTCTCTGGCTTCACCTCGCTTGGTCCATCTCCTCCTCCTCCTCCTCCTCCCTCCCTTATTCTGTTGTTCCCCTTCTCCTTCTCATCCTCCCCTCCCTCTCTGTCCATTTCTGTCCATCTCCTCCTTCCTCCTCTTTAAGCTCATTTCCTCTTCCTTTTTTCTGACTTTGAGCCTTGTTTATTGGTGTTACAAAGGAAACCTTGATAGGAAACTGAAGCAGCTTTAAATGAATGGTTAAATCAGTTGGGATCATTGCTATACAGAGTATGAGAGTGACCTCTCCAGCTGATGGATCTGTGAGGATAGTAGCTTCGACGACAGAATTTTGCGTGGTTTTAATCTGCAAATGGGTAGGATTACAAAGTTTCGGCCGATTCAGATTCTGTAATAGTATTTTAATCATAAGCCGTTAAGTCATAAATATAAGCTTCCTGTTTTCTGTTATAACTGTGAGGAATAAAATGAAACAGTACGTTGTTGTAAATGTGCCTAAAATTAAATGTGAGGGAAAAATAACATACAGGGTGAACATTAATAAAGCCAACAAACTGCAGGGACAGATTCCTGACTGGAAATTGAGAAAAAAAGGCCCTATGAACATGTGTCCGGAAATACATCGTCACCACGGTGAGGGCACTGACAAATGAAAGTTACTTTGATCATATATCCAGTGTTCCTCGTGTGCCAAGACTGGGTGATCGAGCGGCGTACTGTACGCAGTAGAACGGTCCGGGATCACGTATCATATCGGTAACAAGCCGAGGTGGTGTTTGTGTACGGCCAGGCAGACGGAAACGGTCGAGAGGGATCACTGCTATACCAAAACACGTACCCTCACAGACACCAACCACATCACAAAAATTTTCAAGTTCTTTTTGGTCGTTTCTGTGATCATGGATCCTGTCATACAGACGAACTTGCATGGAGGCGGCGGAGTGTGCATAAACCAGATTTGGAGGACAAGGTTTTTCAGGTTCTTAAGACGAACGCTTGTACAAGCTCCAGGGCAGTGGCTCGCCAACATGGTGTAAGCCAAAGTAAGATTATGTTTATCCATTCTGCCACTTATACAGAACCGTGCCTGAATCACATAGCCTGCAACACGCAAGGAACACATAACAGGTAGTCATAGAACTTTTCATTCGTCTGCACCATCTGCCGTGGCAACGATGCATTTTCGAACTCATGTTCATGAGACCTTTTTTCCTCCATTTCCAATCAGGAATTCGTCCTTCCAGCTTGTCGGTCTTATTTATGATCACCCTGTACGTGGGCGAAACAATTTTTCTAATGGTTTAAGTACCCTGATATCATAGTTTAAACTGGCAGCAGGAAAGAAAACTAAACAACACATTTTCACAGCACAGCGCAGCACTTGCAGTCGGGTTTTTACAGAAAAAAAATAGAGCCTATGTTCTGAATGTTTATTAGAGCACTGTGCAAAAATTTGAAATAAACAAATCAAGAACTTTTAGAGATTTTTATCAGCAACGTTTGCCTGTTATATATATATATATATATATATATATATATATATATATATATATACATTTAAAAAATACATAGTGTATGACCGTCCAAATTTTATTAGAATATCGTGTGGAAATTTGAAGTAAACAGGTAAAGAGCTGTTCGAGATTTTTGCTAACAATGTTTCCTACTTGCATATTACGTATATATTTATGTACAATATATTTTAAAAATATCTAGCCTGTGTCTGCCCAAATTTTTATTACAGTATCGTGTAACAATTGGAAGTAATTCAGACAAGAACTTTTCGAGATTCCTGCCAACAACTTTTCTCTGTTACGTGATATATACACTTACATACTACATATAATGAAAAAGGATGTAGTCTCTGTGAGTTAAAATGTTTGTTACAGTACGATGTAAAAATCTGAAGTAAATTGATCAAGAACTTTTCGAGATTTCTCGCCAACAACTTTCTATTTTATATGCATATTTATACGCCTCATATATTTTGAATATGTAATCTATACCATCCATTTGTTTTTTAGAGTATTGTGTAAAAATTTTAAGAAAACCTGTCAAGAAAGTTTAGAGATCTTTGCCAACAACGTTTCTCTTTTATATAGTATATATATTTATGTACCATATGTATGAAAAAATATCTGGCATGTGTCCGTCTGAGCGTTTATTGGAGTGTCCGTTAAAATTGGAAGTAAATCAGTGAAGAACTTTTCGAGATTTTTGATGACAACATATGAACTTATATGTGATACGTATTTAAAAATGTGTAGCCTGTGTCCGTCTGTACATTTATTAGAATATAATGTAAAAATCCGAAGTAAATCATCAAGATCTTTTCGAGATTTTTGGTATATATATGTTGCATATATCTATACAGACGTTTATAAGAGTATGTAAAAATGTAGAAATCAGCCAAGAAATTTCTAAGATTTTTTCTTAAAACCTTTCCCCTTTAACTGATGTGTGTGTGTGTGTGTGTGTGTCCGTCCGAAAACGAGTATTACACTGGTTAGTTGCTTGATTTGGGGGAGGGTGACGTGTAAAAATGTAAAGTATATCAATCAAAAACTTTTCAATATTTTTGGTAATAACGTTAAACTAAGACTGTCTTCACATAGCAGCATACACTGAGGTGACAAAAGTCATGGCATACCTCCTAATGTCGTGCTGGACCTCTTTTTGCCCGGCGCAGCGCAGCAATTCAACATGATATGGACTCAGCAAGTCGTTGGGAGTCCTATGCAGAAATACTAAGCCATGTTGCATCTATAACGGTCCATATGACCTCTCGATTATATGCCATAAGTGTTCTATGGGATAAATGTCGGGCACCCTGGTGGCCAAATCATTTACTAGAACTCTCCAGAATGTTCTTCAAACCAATCGCAAACAATTGTGGCCCAGTGACATGGCCCTTGGTCATCCATAAAAATTCCGTCGTTCAATGGCTGCAAAATTTTCCTCGACATTTTGTTGCCCTAGTCGAGAATTGTAAAATCACTGCCCCCTTTTTTTACTACTATCGGTCTCCTCGAACCGCCCCCCCCCCCCTTTTCATCAACAACATCCATAGGCGTAACAATGCAGATCTCCTATTATACATTTAATCACTAAACTAAGGTGACCAGTCGTCCTCTTTGTCTGGGAACAGTCTTCAGCTTTCATACTTTGTCCTCAACTGCTTTAAAATTGATTGGGGCTAACAGATGCTATCTTTTTTTTTTTTTTTTTTTTTTTGCCCTCAGGTTTTGAAATTGCCCAAAATAATTGCAATAGAAAGAATGTGCTGAACATTTTAAACAAGAACTAAACTGAATATACCAGTGCGTCCAAATTTGGCATCAATTCTTTGTTTTATTTAATTGCAAACAAAAGGACAAATAAAGTTGGGGAACTATTTTCTGGTGCAAATGAATTTTTCCTTGAATTTAGAAATTATGCTATACTGAAGTTTGTGCCACTTGAAAGTGTTATACTTCTTACAGGAAACACCTGTAGTTCTTATTTAAAGTAGGGGATACGAGTGCTGCGTTTGCTGTTGCCACATAAATTATAAATCCAAAGAAGGAATAAAAGTGCACATCCGAGAAGCTGAGAAATCGCTGGCTCGCTGCAATACCCAGATACGATTTTGTGCCTACACACCATTCAAGGGTAATAGTCAAATGGTTCTAATGGCTCTGAGCACTATGCGACTTAACTTCTGAGGTCATCAGTCGCCTAGAACTTAGAACTAATTAAACCTAACTAACCTAAGGACATCACTCACATCCATGCCCGAGGCAGAATTCGAACCTGCGACCGCAGCGGTCGCTCGGCTCCAGACTGTAGCGCCTAGCACCGCACGGCCACTCCGGCCGGCTGGGTAATAGTCCAGGCAAGTTAGGAAAAATGGGGGAAAAAATTTTTAAAGTTTTGAAACTTTGGGAAAGCACTCTTAGGGGATATAGAAGTAAAAAACAGAAAAGTTCCCTCCCCTATCGGGTGAGCTTCCCATTCCCTCACCCCTTAATGTAGTTTATTTTCCTTTTTTCAATCTTTACTAAAAACGGTTCATTTAACGAAGTTATTTATATGATAGAAAATATGTTTGTTGAAATTCTACTCAGAGAAAGTCAAATGCATGTTTAATCAAGGTAATTAGTTCATGAGTGCTAAAATTTGAAGGTAAAAAAAGTGAAATTTCTTTTAGAACAGACTTTTATTTATACAAAACAATTTTGCTTTATAGTCTTTTACTTTAGATTTATGCAACTTAAATTATAGCAATGAAAACAATTTTTCGTGAAAATTAAGAATTACTGTAAAACTAATCAACAATTAGTTTTGTTGTAATACATTTACAATCATGTGTACAGCATGCAGACAATGAAAATACCACAATATCTATCAAACAAATAAATTATTGTAATTTTTTTTGCATAAAACCATCATCCAAATCTTCTGTCAAATCCCTGCGAGGCACATTAGTGCAGCCTTAACAACGTCAGTTTTTGGACATTGTTGTGCAATGTACGTCAGCCTTCACACATCCGCACTTTCTTCCGCAGCCTTGAGTTCAGCCGCATGAAATCAGTAGCACTATATTCTCTGGAGCAGGTGGTCATTTCATGTGAATCGGGGATAGGGATGAGTTTGATTCCCTCCAGCCCTAGTTTCTGGGATCCAAGTTGTTCCCCAGCCATAGCTGGAGTTGAAGATAAACTTGGTAAAAGTGGAGGCGTCCTGCATCAGTAGTGGGTGGCAAACGAGAGAGTAAGAGAGTATTACAGCATTGTTGCCTGATCCACGAGTACATTAAAACATTTAAATCGAATGGCATTTAAGTTTGCGTAGAGAAAGAGTATACATTTCTCTCCTGCTTTTGCAATGGTAGCAGGAAAGGAAGCAGGATCGTTGAATATCTGTGGAATATTATGAAGTTGGGAATACCGGTTGAATAGTTGGAAAGCTTGCAGCTTTCCTTTCCCAAACAAGGCTGAAGTGCTGTCGCAACTACTTACTGCATCAAGAAACAGTATTGAATTCTTGCATTCATGAATGAGTGAGGAGCACGTATATTTTTAGAACTGTAACACCTCGTTCTGATCCTACCTTTACCTTCCTTCATCAGGATTATGTCTGTATCGTCTGGAGCAAGAGCGATAAGTAACACAAGATCTACATCTTGACCCACTATAATCACTTTCTGGTAAAACTTTGAGGTATTTATTACTTTTGCAACTATTTCAACATCTGCATCGTCATCCGCAGTCCTGATTTCAATACCAAAACTTTCTAGTATTTGCACAAGCTGTGTAATAAGCATTTCCTTATTACTGAGGTTACTAAGTAAGGCGGACTGTTCAACACATAACGTCCCGTCATTAAAGAAAATTTCTCGTGAGATCCGTTTCATCCTTCGCCTTTGGCGTTCAATAGCTTTTTATGTTCAGAGAACTTTCTGAATAACCATTCCGGCCGCGGTGGTCTCGCGGTTCTAGGCGCTCAGTCCGGAACCGCGCGACTACTACGGTCGCAGGTTCGAATCCTGCCTCGGGCATGGATGTGTGTGATGTCCTTAGGTTAGTTAGGTTTAAGTAGTTCGAAGTTCTAGGGGACTTATGACCACAGATGTTAAGTCCCATAGTGCTCAGAGCCATTTGAACCATTTCTTTGAATAACCATCAAATACAACAGTAACATCATCTTCATAACGTCTCTGAATATAGGCTATTAAGGTTTTATAAATGTCACCAGAAGTTCCATTCTCGGGCCACACGACATGGTGGAGAAGAAACCCTCCATCTATAACAAAGAACTTAGATTCATTATTGTCAATATTCCTGTCAGGTACTTGATTGAAAAGATTGTACAGTGGCGAAATTTTTGTTTCCCCTCATCAATCCACTGCTCTCAAACACAGACATTGATATACTCAATAATTCGTCCGTGAAGCAATCCTTTAGATCATCAAGTGAATGAAACGTGCACAGTATTCTCTGAAATAACTGCGTTGTATCTGCTTCAGTTTTTTTTTCAAGCCTAACAGTTGACATGCACATTGTCCTAACCATGCTGGATCGCTTAAGCTTCAGAGAACCAAATTTTGGCGAGACAGTAACGATGGTTCGAAGAACTTCTTCATCAGCAGACACAGCTTTGTAGCAATTTACTTCCTGAGAACTACTAATCCGTATCCTGATGAATACAATTGCTCCTTATAAACAAATGGAGTGTGTTGTTGCAACCATAGCTTAAATGTTCTGCGAATTTTCTCGTCAATTTCTATCCTCCCACTTATCAGTTCAACATGCTGACCACTAGAAACCGAATGTAAATTTCAGAACTGTTCCCTAGCTTCAGATATGTGATGGGATATTGGTATACCGCAAATCCGTCGGTTCAACACACTATCGGTGAAGCCCCTTACGTGTGAAACACCTCCAGTACTCTCCAGGTTCTTCATAAGCGTTTGTTTTATCGTCATGTCGATCTATACTCCACACCAATACTTATCAGAGCGTCGAACCGTGAAGAAGCTGTTTTTGGTGAATATATCGAATTCCGCGGGTTTCATGGTATCTTTCAGTGTACGCACGACCAGAAAGTGTATGGGGTACAGAAGCTGCAGCATATACAGTCTCCAAAAGTTGAGAGAGTCCACTGTCTCTCATTAACAACCTTATTGCGCCTAGAAAAGGCATTATCAAGTGAAAGCCTCCTAATTGAATAACTACATTAGTGAATAGCTCATTCCTCCATTAGCCTCCACTGCAACTATATCTTCTGCTTCATGTAGAGTGGTTGATCAAACATCACTTTACATGTTTGCTGTGTGGTCTCATTACTCTCCGTGATGGCATAAGGTAAAGCACCTAAAATAGTACTATAATTTGTGGCCGGGTTGTTGATGAACTGAAGCGCTAATACATTTGATTGCGTATAAGGTTCTCCAGCTGTGATTTTCTTCATAAAACCTTGCCATGGACGAATAGAAAGCTGTAAAAATTTTCCCATCGTCCAAATAAAATTGTGATTGGTAGGCACTGTTGCTTTAGTGAATGATTGTTCTGAGTAGACATTTTGTTGAACAATTTCTTCAATTTCAACTCTATTCTGCCTTCGGAATATTAGCAGACTTACTTTTTGGGCACTTGCTGTTTCGGTAGAGCTCGGCATGACAGAGAGTTTCGTTACTGCCTGATGTTCTATCGTTCTCCCGGGAGTCACACACCTGATTCCATTCATAGCATGGAATGTACCTTTGCCTGCCATTGTTGCAGTACTGAAGTCAGCATTATCGAAAACGAACCGCGAGAACGAATCATTTGAAATATTTGGTTTCCAGAACTGAACGGCAGAAGCCTTAAATAAAGCCACATTGCTATATGAAGAGCAGAAACTCATATTTGAGACAATTTCAACAATGTTTTTTGATCCTACTTTGCGAAACAATCATACTGCAAGAACAAGTTGCAGTGGGGAGATAAATGAACGAGACCTGGTAGCTGACACAGTCGTTAGGAGTTTTTGCTGTACATTTTTTAAAGGGGACTCTTCAAAACTTCTTGTAAAGTGTCAGGAGCCATAACTTCAGCATTCTCTGTCAAGTCATTGATATCTGGATAATCGGCAATACTGTAAGGAGTCATTCTTATATCTTCACGGATGATGGCTGCTGCTGCTTCTACTATTCTCTTTCTCTCATCATTCTCATTAACAGCTCGTTCCTTGTGCCAGTGATTCAAAAGTTTGTGGCCACTGCTAGAAAACATACAATTGGGGGATTTTTTGGCATTGTGGCAAACAAGACCCATCACCGAAGTGTTGAGTCAGTTTGTTTTTCAGAGTTTTTATGGTCATTTTCTCTCCTTCTGGGAGATATTCACTAACTTTCTGCAACAAATCTACCAGTGAAAATTGACGTTCCCCTGTGCTATCTATAAATCTGCATAATTCTTGAAAAGCGGCATCGAAGTTAGTATCTTGAGGGCGGCATCTTTTTCGAGCAGAGGAGAGGTTCGACACTAATTTAGCATAGCAATCTTGATGATAACGGGCTTCTGCATCTACTAAACAAAAAGCATTATTGATGCTTTCGGCTAAATCCCTGACAATAAGTACAAAGCTGGCTGTAGACTCATTGTCATTTATGTAACTGTTTTGACAAAGTATAGTTATATTGATTGTTGTTGTGCTGTAACAGATTTGTCAAAAACCTTTTCACCTGGAAAGTATTGTTCGGTCATCAAATCACTTTTAGGACAAAACAGGGTGGACTTTAATTATAAATCTCGAACGACTGAAGATAAAAGACGGATGTTCCTGTCAATACTTCCTGATTGTCCGTTTTACTTGTCATCGCAGCTGGCTTTCTGGGAATGTCGAATGGATCAGAAGCAGCACAACGTCAGAAAGCCATAAATAAAGTGTGAAATCGTCTGAGCTGTATGAAAAATAAATAAAATATCAAGTATTTCTCAGTTATTAGGGGGCATAAAATCAACTATTCTTTATTTTGGACGATCATCAGCAAGACAGACAGTATAATTATTTTAAAGTGGAGACACCAGAAATTGTACCTCAGTTGCGTTATCCTGTAGCTATTAAAGAACAGTTGGAAGTTTCCATTTTTTTGAAGGAATTTTAGTTAATAGCTTGTCGAACATATACATATTTCATATGAAAGTAAATTATTTTCATGACATTGAAAGTATGCTTAGTCTGTTGAAAACCGTGCATCCCGAAAATCTGAAGATAAGCAGCACTTATTAGAGACAATGCAAGGTATTTTACATAAGCTTATTGAAGACTCTGATTCAAAAGTTTTTTTTCAGTTTGTAAAATCTCAAATACATCTTATGGGTAGCAGGCACAGGCTAAGATACAAACCAGAGAACTTGTTGTTGTTTCCTCTCGCGCAACTTATTCTCCAGCTGACTATAGTTTCATTTCGAAATCTGGAAATTTGTAAATGCCCCAGCCAAGCACAATAGGGAGACTTCGTTCTGCACTTAATGGGTGCCCTGAATTAGAAAAAAAGTTGAAAGCAGTTTCTTACTTTACTTTAAGAGTAAAGTTCCTCTGTTGCAGTCCCAGGATATGATTGTAGCCTTAATGGTTGATGAGGTCTATATTAAGCAATATCTTGATTGTAAAGCTGGCAGTGTTGTTGGAAATGCATTTGATTCTCAAGAGTTAGCTAGTATGGCACGAACATTTATGATAAGTAGCATATTATTTCCATTTCAAAGATGTTGTACACTTTTTTCCTGTTAGCACTATAACTGCTGAACTGTTGCCCACTATTCTGAAGAAGGTAGTTCTTGGCTTGAAAGACATAGGGTTCAGAATGCTTGCAGTAGTAAGTGATAATAATTCTACAGATAGGAAGGCTATGACATATTCCTCAGACAAGCCTAAGCTGAGTATTGCTTATCCCCATTCTGCAATCAGCACAATGCCTCACATTGTCATAATTGATGTGCAATTATTTAAGTGCATTAGAAATAATTGGCTTAACCAGAAAATAACTTCCATATTTCCTTCATTTGACGGGAGCTCAGATTCACTTTAGAAGATTTGTTTTCAGAAATAAGAAAACTGAACAACTTAGAATCTGTTAAATTGTTGAACTATAGGTTGTCACTGAAAACACTGTATCCTTCTTCTTTAGAAAATCAAAATGTTAAATTAGTATTCCAAATTTTCAATGACTGCATTTTGAAAGCATTAAAGGCATTGAGTCCATCCAACAACTTATATATGAAGGTACAGCAGAGTGCATCAGAATTATTTCTTTGTGGTGGAAAGTTTTAAATGTGAAGACACCTCACAAAGGCTTACTGAGCAGGGATGATATGCAAGAACCTTTTATTTATACAAGTAATTAGTGTCATGAGCCATGGATAATTTTGTACAATAAATCATAATAACATGGACTGAGTCATTTTACATTCTCATCGTAAACACAGATAAGCAGTTTGTCTTCTTAAACAATTTTCTTATATGGCTAGAAAAATAGGAAGAATTGGCAAAAGGCATAGGAATCTTTAAAAAAGAAACATTGTCTGCTCTAAAGTTGTCTACACATTCCATTCTTGTGATTACAAACTACTGTGTAGATGAGCAGAATCTCCAGTATCTGTGAGTAGTAACTCTTCTTTTCATAATATTGTTACATTCTATCCTGAACTTTCTTTAAAATATGTTTTGCATGAAAAATTTCAAACTGACCGTCTTCAAGACAGGTTTGGAAAGTGCAGGCAACTGGTGAGCCCACAATACCATATTCCACCAAACAAATTTTTAAAGTAGAGAAAAAGCAGTGATTTTTTTACAGTTTTAATTTCTTTAAAATTATGGAATAGACAGACCAATTTAAGTGAATTATTTTGATGGTTTAGGGCCTTGAAAGGATTACAGGACAGAACATACACCATTTCCACGCAACATTGTTTCTTTATCCATATCAGTTTCTGACATCACTGGCGTTAACAGTTACTTGTCCGCAATAACATATCTTGTTGGCTACTGTGCATACACAATCACAACAAAATTGAAGTGTGATGTATGCACGGATAGCTTCATATTTCACAAAGCCATGCATTATGAGGAGTACTTCAAGCTTTTAAGAAACTAGATGGAGGAGGCTTACTCCACTCACATCCATTTGTTGTGAATGCTGTTGCATTCAAATATAACACTATGTCTGAGCTTGTTGATCCTGAATATGAAAAACACTTGCTGCACTAGCAAAACCACAGACAAACAGACAAGAGGCTACAAGTTTTATACTGCTTAATTTTACATCAAATTTTGAGAAGCTCGATTTATGTGGCAATCATACAACTGGAGACATACTCAAAATAACTATCTTGGTTGCAAAAAATTCATTATTGATAAATTACTGCATTAAAAATTGGGTATAGGGTCAAAAGGTAACAAGAAGAGAAAGCTGGAAAGATTATTTAAAAAATGGCAATTCTTTTTCATCTGCCTCTTCCAGTAATGCTGATCCAGAACTGTATGGGTTGTGAGCTCCTTTAGCCAACCTATCATTCTCTTAGCTTCTTCTATGTCTATTTTGAATATTGTTTTTGCCTGTAAATATTTTCTGTATAATATTTCCTTTGAGCTTAGTTCACTAGTATACTATATTTTTTCTTTCACTAGTTTGATCTGTGTTGTGACAGAATGACACACTATGAAAATACTTAAAATATGTCACCTTACTGATTTGTCTCTCCCCAAGATTTTCAATGATTCTAAGTGCAAATATGGCTGAACTAAGTTGTTTTAGGAGTTCCAAAATGTGCTTTCTCCAATTTCAATGTTCATCAATATGGACATCTAAGAATTTTGAAGTTTCCACTCTATTTATTATTTCCTCATCATGTGCTACACTTATCATTGGTGTAATACTCCTAGATGTGGAGAACTGAATATGTTGTGTCTTCTGAAAATTGATGATGAGACCATTCGCAGAAAACCACTTATGATACTTTTAAGAACATTGTTCACCATTTCTTCTGTTTCTGTATGTGTTTTTGGACTCATTCCAATACTAGTGTCATCTGCAAAATGAACTAATTCTGCTCATTGTATGACTGAAGATCGATTACATATACACACATCAAAAAAAATTTTGCATCACCCCGGTTCCCAGAACTCCTGAAGACAGATGTTGACTGTGGACACAGACACGGACACAGACCCTTTGACTGTTCAGAGATGTCACTAAACATGCCCAAAGATGTAAACAACCATGTATGAGCAGCACCTATTAGACAGAGGGGGTTCGACAGCCAGTCAGTTCCAGTCATTCCACTAAGAAGGAGGTACACGGTTCGTGTCGTCTGTAGTTCAACCATGCCTAGATGGTCAATACCATGGTTCAATCATGTCCGCATTGTTACTTTGTGCCAGGAAGGGCTCTTAATAAGGGAAGTGTCCAGGCATCTCAGAGTCAACCAAAGCGATGTTGTTCGGACATGGAGGAGATAAACAGGAACTGTTGATGAGATGGCTCAGAGGAACCCTATCAGCAACACCACCATGTTGAATAATGCCTTTCATGCAGCCACATGATGTCGTGTTATGAGTCAAACTGCCTGCAATAGGCTGCATGATGCGCAACTTCACTCCCGACGTCCATGGCGAGGTCCATCTTTGCAACCATCACATCATGCAGTATGGTACGGATGGGCCTAACAACAAGCCAAATGGACTGCTCAGAACTGGCATCACATTCTCTTCACCAATGAGTGTCACATATGCCTTCAACCAGACAATTGTCCGAGACGTATTTGGAGGCAACCCATTCAGGCTGAATGCCGTAGACACACTTTCCTGTGAGTGCAGCAAGGTGGAGGTTCCATGATGTTTTGGGGTAGCATTATGTGGGGCTGATGTACACCACTAGTGGTCATGGAAGGTGCCGTAACGACTGTACTATATGTGAATGCCATCCTCTGACCAATAGTGCAACCATACCAGCAGCATATTGGCGAGGTATTCGTCTTCATGGATGACAATTCGTGCCCCCATTGGGCACATCTTGTGAATGACTTCCTTCAGGATAACATCGCTCAACTAGGGTGGCCAGCATGTTCTCCAGACATGAACCCCTGTCGAACATGCCTGGGATAGATTTAACAGGGCTGTTTGTGGACAACGTGACCCACCAACTACTCTGAGGGACCTACACTGAATCGCTGTTGAGGAGTGGGACAATCTGGACCAACAGTGCCTTGATGAACTTGTGGATAGTATGCCATGATGAATACAGGCATGCATCAATGCAAGAGGACATGCAACTGGGTATTAGAGGTACCAGTGTGTACAGTAATCTGCACCACAACCTCTGAAGGTCTAGGTGTATGGTGGTACAACATGCAATGTGTGGTTTTCATGAGGAATAAAAGGGCAGAAATAATGTTTATGTTGATCTCTGTTCCAATTTTCTGTACAGATTCCGGAACTCTCGAAACGGAGGTGATATAAAATTTTTCTTGATGTGTGTATGATGAACAATAGTGGACCTAAGACTACACCTTGGGGAACCCCATACGTGATTTCTCCCCAGTCACAATTACGTCCACAGACTAAATTGGTTGGATTAGTAAGAGCAACTTTCTAAATTATTTTGCTTTGGTAGGTACATGTGCTCAATTTATATTACTTCAAGATGATGTTTTGTCACATATAATGCAACCGTAGAACTACCTTTTGATTTTCAGTTAAGCTCATCTTTCTTACATTTTGAATTGAATGGAATTTTATTTGATCCTGTAGGATAACATGGTGTACAGTAAATGTACATGTAATATTGGACACATGGAAGAAAGTAAATATACATTATCCCATACTTCTAACAATTATTCTTACATTTCAAAGTCATTGATTATAAATAACAACATAAACAACTTTAATGTGATAAGTATTCTTTAGCACTTCTTTAGCACTTCTTTAGCACTTCTTTAGCACTTCTTTAGCACTTCCACTAGACATTCTTTGAAGTTCTTTGGAAAGTTAGTTTCATGTACACTGTCAGGCAGATTTTTAGGCAGACTAGTTAGTAATTTGATACCTGAATACCAAGGTCCTTTTTCAAATGATGTCAGTCAGTTAGGTATACTTTGTATGTCGTTATTCCTCTGTGTGTTGTGGCTGTGTACATTAGCATATGTAATCCACTCTGCAGTATGTTTTGTGATGTATATTATTGTTTTAAATATGTACAAAGATGTAAAAGCTAAGAGGCCTAGATATTTAAAGCAGCTTCCTCTTAAAATGATTATAATTGCTTTTCTTTGTAATGTGAACAATATCTTTGTTTCTTGAATGTTTGAGTTTCCCCACAATGAGACTCCGTACTGCATTTATGGTTCAAAGAGTCTGAGGTAAAATGTGCACAGAAGCTGTTTGTCTGCATACTGCACTAGCTGCTTCATCATGAATATCATGGATCTGATTTCTTACAGACAGAATTAATATGTTGTTTCCGTGCCATCTCATTATCCATAGTAACACTTAAAACTCTAGTGAGCCTCGTTTTATCCACTTCTAAACCCATGTGCACAAGCCTCTCTTTCTTTAATTCTGAACGCTGTATATAGAGTCCTCTTTAGGTATATCACCAATGCATTTTCCAAGAACAACTGATCTGAGATGTTCGAAGAAATGTATGCCGTTCTCTCTAGCTGTTCCAAATTTTGGTCACTGTTCACTGTTGTCATGTCATCTGTATAAAATATTTTTTCTCTTTTTCTTCAACACCTATATAATTAACGAATAGATTAAATGGCAATAGCCCTCTTACTGATCAAGCAGTACTCCATATTTCACAGCTTTTGTGCCTGACGAATATGCATTCCCTGTTCATATGTATTGTTTCCCTTTGCATCAGTACTATTCTATCCGCTCCCTGGCTTGGCCTTGAATACCAGTTATCCAATTTTTGTATCAGTGTTTTATGCTCAGTAGCACTGAATGCTTTGGAAAGATACAAGAATATTGCAAATACAACTTTTTTTCCATCTAAGGACCATATAATGTATTTTGTCAGGCTGACAATTGTTGGTTCTGTTGACTTACCCTTCCTGAAACCATTCTGTGATGCACAAGAATGTTATGTTTGTCCGTGTAATCAACATGGTGCTTATACATAAGCATTTACAGGATTTTTGAGAAATCTGATATCAGTGGAATGGACTGTAATTGTTGGGGTCGTCCTCCTCCCCTTTCATGTAGACTGACATCACCCAGCTTATTTTCAGTTTTTCTGGAAAAATGCCATCTGTTATTTCTTGGACGTCAAATTCTGTACAGTTTTCCTCTGTTCTTCTTCTGTGACTGGTTTCAAGAACATGGTTCTGTTTGATATATTTTACATACTTTAGTAATGTTTTTTTGGGGTCTGTTTCTTTCCAATTTTAGTATCACTAACATATTTATGATTGAGGCTGTTTCTCTACCATCTGTTACCACTGTGCTGTTTGTTTGCATTTATAGGATCTCTGTTTTATTGTTTGATCTTTCTTTTCCCTTTATTTCACCATCAGTTACATTGCAAGCTGTCTTTATCTTTCTTTCTTTCTTTCTTTCTTTTTTTAGTTCATTATGGTGGTACTGATTGTTCTTGCTTTTGTCCCTCTTACTATTTTTCTGTACTTCTTTTGTACTATTTTATGGTCTTACTCATCCACTGTGTGTGATTCTGCAGATTTTCTTGTCTCTTTACTTCAGGGAACGGTACATTTAAAAAATGGGATTTAATTGTTCTAATAAAGGAATCATACTTTTAACTTACATTCTGCACTGGTAGGTTTCATCCCAGGTTTACATACTTAATATTGTACTAAAGATGTTAACATTTTGCTCACTGCTGATTCTCGTCTCTATTGATGTTCATATTGATTCAGATACTATGTCACTACTTATCGAGAAGCAAACCAGCTGTCCATGGTGATAAGATAATTCTGTTTCTACATCTATACCTATACTCTACCAACCACTGTGAAGTGCATGGCAGAGGGTAGATTCCATTGTACTATTTATTAGGGTTTCTTCCCATTCCATTCCATTTAGACTACATGAGACTTGCAATTAATATTGGTAATCATGATGTCAACAACTGTCTGACTTTGAGAAGTAACTGCTGTTACTGCACATATTCTTGCCTACATATTATACTGTATTAACAAGTTTTCAAAATTTGTGTTGTTTTTCTACATTTTCCCACGTCAATATTGAAGAATATTGCAGTTTTCCCATAAAACAATGTTTTTCTTCTTATTCATTCTTAGTAAGTTAGCAATCTTTTTTTAGAAAGATGCTAATCTTGTTAGCTAGTGATCTGTACACACAAAACACTCTAATGTCATATATCACTACACCAGTAATTTCAAAGTCTTTTTCTCTACCTGTGGGTAATCTCACACTTTTACTGTTTCCCATTTTAATGTATATAGAAACTCCACCACCTTTATGTTTAGATCTACAGAAGTAACTTTATAAGACATAGGCCTTTGTCAGGTTAGCTATCTAACTTTTGGTTAGCCCATGTTCAGTGATACACCATATGTCTGGTTGTATTTCCCTTAAAAGTACTTCTGCTCTAATTTCTATTTGCCAATGTACTCAGTACTATGTGTGTAGTAATTGTAAGTAATTTTTCTTTTGCTGATGTAACTGTTGTGGGCTGTAGTCCCCTCTTTTTGTGTGATGCTTATATTTTGCTTTACCAGCTGGAGCATCTGACAATTTCACCCCTTCCAGGCCATATTAGTTAGGTTGCTTTTAATGATTTTTTAGACATCTGTGAGTGTTCTGCTGACTGTTAACAGACCCCACTGTATTTAAATGCATACCATCCTTTCCTAGGTAGTTTTCACACAAAAATTTGTTTGGGGCCTGTGAAAAGTGCCCCAATACAAACACATTATTCATTGATGGCACAGTTTACTTTGGAGATAATATTTGTCACTCACTAACCTTCTTTTTATGATTCTGCTAAGTATCAGTTGGAATCCCTCATAGACACTTCTTGCTGAACGAATCATGTTTCTTGTTTCATTAGTAATGTCTTCTTAGGTGCTGCTCCATATCATGTTTGTTATGTTTTGATGTCCAAATGTATTTTGATACATGTGTTACCACAATGTTAGTCAGCATAGTTTTATTTTAGTGCAGTTTGTATTGCATTATGTGCACAACTTCTTTCTGTTAACGCTGTGCCTTACAATGAATGTTTGTCAAGTTTTCTGAATGAGTCATATGTCAAGAAACACAATGTGTGCTAATAGATGAGTGTGAAATTATTGGTTTTGAGTGGTGTGCCTACATTAAGCAATCCTCTTCTAGTGTCACTGTGTGCTTTGAGGGAGTTACAAGAAATTATGTAGTCATTACTTGACTCTGATTCATTGATTACTGGTGAAAAACTTAACTTTCTGCTTGATGCTGGATGTATGTTGAGCAATTTTTAACCACGTTTTTGTTTCTAGTATGCATGAAATAAAATATTTTTTCTTCTCGTTTTAGTATATTCTGATATTAAGAAATAGCTTTCTTTCTATAGTGAGACAAACATCTCAGTATCTTATACACTACTGCTGTGTGTGTTATGTATCCGTCTGACTTTTTGTAACAGTTTATTGATATTGTCATGCAACTTTTCTGTGCTGTGAAATAAATTTTCAATCATTCTGTGGCTCAAAAACGTTTTATATTCCATATCGTTCTACCAGATTTTTTAGTTTCCAGGTTTTTTGTTTCACAGAGCTCCAGGATCATTATGGCCTATTATACAAACATCTACAGAATCATTTTGGCTCTTTATACATATATCGCAATTTCTGAAATAATTTTGAACTTAAATTATCTTTGAAATTTGTTTTGATGAATCCTGTGTTTCACATATTAAGCAATGTTTTCCTTCCTCCTTCCGCACAGGCCATGAAGGCCCGAAGGAACGGACTGGCCGCTATGTCATCCTCGGCCCTCAGGCGTCACTGGATGCGGATATGTAGGGGCATGTGGTCAGTACACTGCTCTCCCGGCCGTATGTCAGTTTACGAGACCGGAGCCGCTACTTCTCAATCAAGTAGCTACTCAGTTTGCCTCACAAGGGCTGGTGCATCCCACTTGCCAACAGCGCCCGGCAGACCGGATGGTCACCCATCCAAGTGCTAGCCCAGCCCGACAGCGCTGAACTTGGGTGATCTGACGGGAACCGGTGTTACCACTGCAGCAAGGCCGTTGGCTACTATGCAATGCGGGAAAGAGAATTTCGATGTAAGAACTTTGTGAGGAATGTAATATCATTCTCTGACAATACTTTCAGTCAAGAATATAAAAGACACCCAAAATTTTTCTTGTCTGAGGTTGCTAAAGGTCTGAAAAATCAAGGAAATAAAAGATCGCCGCTGTGTTTTTTGATCTAATGAACATTGTCTCGGAAGATACGGAATGGAGTAGTGGTATCTACTCCATTCCGTCAAATGATACAGGTTCCGTGTGCAGTCAGCAAGGATAAATGGAGACGAAAATTTGCTAAACTAACCAGGGAAATAAATTCTTATGTCCTTCCTGTACGAGCACTGTTGTTTGACTTCAAAAGGGGAACGTCTGTTTCTTAGTACGTATGACGGATTTTCTTTTTAATACTGCCAGATAACCCCTGAGGTAAGAGGGAAAGAACGAATTTAAAACTTCAGTTTATCTTCTACAAATGCGTATTTAGAATAAAATGTCAAAACAATTTTACATGTTCAAAAATCGTAGAGCAGTTTTGGTCAGTTATTTTACGCAATGGTAAAAATTTCCTTAGTTTCATTACAAGGCTGTGAAAGAGACGAAAGCATGGAAAACCGGCGTAGTTTCAGGTCTGAAATTTGAAGTCCCTATAGCTGCATCATGCTCACAGCGAACTTCGTACACAGACTCGGTCATCTATAGGTGACGTCACCAGCACGCAGACCTGTAGTCCAGGTGGTGTTGGTGGGAGGCAGACAGGCTGTCAGTGGAAGGGGGTGGGTGCAGGTTGGTGGTACTGCGCCGGTCGCTTGCAACACCTTCTGCTGCGATATCTGCAGTTGCTCCCAGCGCTGAAGTGAAACAAGCTCCATGATATTCATGGAGAAGGGCACTGGACTAAGAAACCACTCAAACTAGGAGAATCAGACGTATCACGAAACTTTTATCCTCGTTACCAATGTTATGTCTGTGACCACAAAGGGGACAACAAACTTATTCATGCGCCACCAGTAGTGGTGAACAACACTTTATTAAGTCAATAAACAAGGAACGTGAGTAATAGGAAAGTAAACAGTCATTGCTTGATGACAAGAACGAAATAAAAAGATACTTCCAGGCAAACAGAAATAAGGTTACTTTATATCCACCATTAACAAGGTTCAATCAGAACGGAGGTTTGATCATTGAAGTAGAACTGTCTGACGGCGTCGTAAGTACCAAGTCCCGTGAGGCAGTGGTCGAAAGAGATAACACTCTGGGACTACAACAGAGGAATTGTACTCTTAATGTAATGCGAGAAACTGCTGTCAAGTTTTTCTAATTCAGGGACAACATTAGGTGCAGAACAAAGTCTCCTTACTGTGCTTGGATGGGGCATTAACAAGTTTCCAGATTCCCTGATGAATCTATAGGCAACTGTAGAAATAATTTGCACAAGAGTAAACAACAGAAAGTCCTCTGGTCTGTATCTTAGTCCGTGTCTGATACGCACAAGATGCATTTGGGACTTCACAAACTGAAAAAAACATTTTTCATCAGAGAATTCAATAAATTTATCTAAAGTACTTTGCATTATTTCAGGTAAGTGCTGTTTATCTTCAAATTCTGGAGATGCATGGTTTTCAGCAGACTTCAGTATACTTTCAATATCATTAAAATAATTTACTTTCATAGGAAATTTGCATATATTCGGCAAGCTATTAACTAAAATTTCTTTATGAAAAACAGAAACTTCCAACTGTTCATTAATAACTTCAGAATGACACAACTGAAGTGCAGCTTCTGGTGTCTCCATGTTAACAAAAATCAGATGGTCTGTCTTGCTGATGACAGTCCAGAACAAACGAAAATTGATCTTTTGCCCCTACGTTATTGACAAGCATTCTACAGCCAGTTCATACTAATCTTGTTAACTATGGTGTTAGATCAAGAAACAACAAATCTTGGTATTTCATACATACCATAAATGCCGTTATAAACGTTTGTCAACTGTGCTGCAGCGGAAACAAATAACACGCTATAAACTGATCTTCCTTCACTTATCGTTGAATGATGTGTAGCCACAAAATCCTTTCTGTGTGTTGCAGAGAGCCAGCGATTTCTCAGCTTTTCGCATCTGGAAAACCGGAACATGAGAACTTTTAATCCTCCCTTGGGTTTATAATTTCCCTGGCAATAGGGGACAAGAACTGCAGGAGTGTAGTGTATGAAACATAACACTTTCAAGTGGCACGAACTTTCAATAGAACACATTCGCGAAGTGAAGCTTACTGTAACAAATGGTCAAATGTTTGTGACGTTACGTTCCAATTTGGCAGCTGTGCGTAGGCCTGTGTAGCTAGAAGGCGTTGATGCACGCCCCATCGAAGCCCACAAAAATGACAGGCCGCGTCAAAGCACGTGACGCCGCAGTCCTTGCTAGTGCCAGCAGATGTCTCCGGCACGGAGCGATTGACTACACTGGTTTCCAAAATTAAACCAACAAACGGAAATTTTTCAAGGTTGTGTTTATTTTGCCACAAAACAATATAAACAAATGATAGCAAAGGAGAAACAATGTAAAGAATACAGAACGCAAACAGCTGCAAAAAGCATAACAGTAGATGCAAACATTCTTCTTTTTTTCCAACTTAACAGATTTACACACATATTCCGACAACTGGTTAATGTGCTCACTATGGGGTGTGACTTCATCTGGCAACAATACAGGCCTGACAACGACGGAGCATGCTGTGAATAACTTCATCAATGTCATGTTGAGGCAATAACCTCCAGTCTTCCTGCAGAGCTGCTCTCAAGTCTTGGAGAGTGGTTAGTGGATGTTGACGTGACGCAACCCATCTCCCTAGTGCATCCCAGACATGCTCTATGGGATCCAAATCGGGAGAGCGAACAGGCCACGCCAGGCGTGCAGTATGTTTCCAAGAAAACATCAGCCACTTGTGCTCTATGAGGTCGAGCATTATCGTCCATCAATAGAGCTTTTGGCGCACAGCATCTCGCAACAACCGTACATGAGATCCAAAGATCTCGTCATGGTACCTGACAGCACTTAACCCTTGCCGATTCACCCGTACAATTTCATGGAGAGGTGTTCGAGTGGTCAACATAATCCCTGCCCAGACCATTAGCGATCCTCCTCGATATCCGTCTCTTTCCACAGTGGTCGGGTCTCGAAATCGTGTTCCACATTGCCTTGAGATGCGAAGCCCTCGAGAATCACTCTCCAGACCTATTCGGTACTCATTGTGGAAAGAACATTGGCCCACTATTCAACCGTCCAGTTGGTATACTGACGACTCCACTCTAGACGTTCCCTTCTGTGAAGACGCGTCAGAGGCACACATACAGCAGGTCTCCGACAATAAAGCCCACGCTGTCGAAGCCTTCTCTACACCGTTTGCCTCGATACAGTACATCCAGTGGATGCTGCGAGGACAGATGCCAGTTGCTGCGCAGCACTAAGGCGGTACCATTGGGCCCTTACAGCGAAATAACGGTCCTCTCTTTCTGATGTCACACGTGGTCGGCCCTGCCCTGGTCTTCGGAGTACAGTTTCGGTCTCTCTAAACTGTCGCCACATCCAAGAAACAAAAGAGTGATTCACGTCCAGCCATCAAGCCACATGAGTTTTCGAATGTCCTGCTTGCATTCATCCTATGGCCCTTCACCATAGAGATCTGGTAGGCAGACGCCTACCATACTGCACCATCTATGACTGTGTACACAGCGATTGTGGATGGTTGTTTGGTATGTTTAAATGAGGGGAGGGGCCAAACAGCGAGGTCGTCGATCCTATCAGATCAGGAAAGGAAGTCAGCCGTGCCCTTTCAAAGGAAGCATCTAGGCATTTTCTTGAAGCGATTTAGGGAAATCACGGAAAACCTATATCAGGATAGCCGGACGTTCCGAATGCGATTCCATTGTGCTAACCGCTGCGCCACCTCGCTCGATTGTGGATGTGTGAGTACTCGGTCAATACTATTCCGTTTGATAGGTGCCTTGACGTCATCATTGGCATGGTTTTCCGTTGACTGAAATGCCATTGTCCGTGCAGAACACGATCGTACGGCAATCTGTTGAGAGTTTGTATGATTACTTCGTGACTTAAACACAAGACGGGGAAACAGCGGTTTGTTGCTTTAATTATGGACACCTGTGTATTTCAGACGAGTGTAATAATTCTTAAGTGCGCGTTTAAATGCATGTAAGCCATCGATAGCACATGACAAAGCTAGAACTTTCAGTGGATACCTTTTCATTTGTATTTTGATTTCCTGTAGGCACTGCGCAGATCCAAGTGTTCACAAATTATGGCGGACAAGGCGACTAGTGTGACATCACCATGTTCGTTGCAGTGCCCGTATTTCCCGTGGACCCCCATACTGCATCCAATGATGCAAGTGGCAGAGGATGACACGGCGGTAGATCCGTCCCAATTGGCCCATCAGGGCCAGACCTTGGATCTTTGCTTGAGTTCCTTTCCTTGACACATTCCAACCAAATTCAGATTGCGAAAAATTCAATATTCATTTATTCTGAAAGTTCGTACGGTTTTTCCAGTAATAAAGGTCCTAATTGGGATAATTCTGAGTGTTAGCATGTTTGAACCAATCAACTACATCATTGTGTTTAGCTGCTCTCATATATTATCTCACTGGCTCGAGAAATTGCTATCAAACAATCAAGTAATTTTATTTGTATTTTTAATTTTCTTCAACAGTATAGAGACAGCAATGGCAAAATCTTTACAGATTCCCATTTTCGAGCTCCTTCTTTCGTAAACTGCCTTAAGAACCTTTGTCTTCATTTTAAGTGAAATAGTAGTTTGCTTTCGACCCGACCTCTCCGCCACTGCTCCTAAAAAATAAATTTAGTACCTGTATTTAACAACGTGTTAGTTACGGCTCCTGCTCGATAACATTGGTCGCGGGACATATCTGAGATGCATTTTTCGTTTCTACTTAAATAAAACCAAATCGTAAGTGAAAGTGCCCTTGGATGGAATAAAACCATATGATTAACTGTCTCAAGCTTCATTAATCCTCACTTCTTAACAAAAGATGTAGTTAAGTATAGAGTAATAATACAGACATTATACTAGATTGACATTTTTAAACTGGTGTTGAGCGTTCTTTTTCTTAGGCTTTCTGTTACTACTTGCTAAAACGTGTGTGATTTTCTATATCTGTTCTCTTGTCATTACTGAAGAGACTCCCCGAGTACGGAAGCGTGAATGTTAACCCGCGTACAGTCAAGGGTGCATCAGTTAGGGTCCCCTACTGACCATCAGATGATCTGTCGTCCGCTCATTATCTCCTAGTCCCCTTTTCGAAGTAATTTTACGATAGTTGTGCATCATTTCGATTACTGCAGTCCTGGAATTGCTTATTGATGTTAGGAGGGTTGGATTTTTACAGTGGAACGGTGTATTTCCCTACGAATCTCTGTAAAAGTTCTGAAACGAATGCCATGCAGTGCTTCCTTCGTCTTAGGAATCAAGTTGAAGTCAGAAGGACTTAGACCAGGGAACGTGGTGGATGGTACAGCATTTCCTAACACCATCGATCGAACACATCAGTCACAACCTGTGCCATATGGGCCCGAGCGTTGTTCGCACAATGATGGGCGGGTTGTGCAGAAAATGTCACCGCTTATATCTCTAGGCTGCTCATTTTCGGAACACAACCTGCAACCAGTTTAGAGGAAGCAGCAGTGACACTTTCTGCACGACCGGCCCGTCATTGTCAGGACAATGCTCGGGCTCATATGGCGCAAGTTGTGACTGATTTGTTGGGTCTATGGGGCTAGGAAATACTTCAAATGGTTCAAATGGCTCTCAGCACTATGGGACTTAACATCTGTGGTCATCAGTCCCCTAGAACTTAGAACTACTTAAACCTAACTGACCTAAGGACATCACACACATCCATGCCTGAGGCAGGATCCGAACCTGCGACCGTAGCAGTCGTGCGGTTCCGGACTGAGCGCCTAGAACCGGTTGGCCACCACGGCCGGCTGGGAAATACTGTACCATGCACTAAAATCCCCGGACTTAATCCCTTCTCACTTCAACTTGATTCCTAATATGGAAGAGCACTTCATGACATTCGCTTCAGAACTGTTACAGAGATTCGTCGGGCAACAGACCGCTTCACACGAACTATCAACACGACTGGTGCTGCTAAGGGTATCCTACGACTTTCACATTGCTGGCAAAGTGCTATGCACAATGCTGGTGACTACTCTGAAGCACAGTAAAACTCTGAAACAACTATCTATTTTGTATAAGTTGTAAATAAACAGTTGTAACGGTGAAAGTTCCACCCCTCGTACATCATCAGCGTATGCGAGTAATCTTCACACACTGTGTTGGGTTCCTTTGGGGTCAGTTTTAGCAAATTCTCTTCCAGTCTTTTCTATAGAATAAGTTAAAATAATATATGTAAGATGGCATATCTTTGTCGCAGTACTGTGTACGCCTTAAAATATTCAGTTTGTCCTGATAGTTTCTCTCTTCGGCAGGAATTGTCTTCTACACACGTTACCTAATCCGATGTACTCATCACCATGAGTACGATTTTTACTGGATTCCATTCAGTTTTGCTTATCATCATAATAACGATGACAGTTAAGTGAACCTCAGAAAGAGTCTGCCAGGAGAAGAGTTTTTAACTTGGATTATAAAATCAGTAGTCTCTCTAATTTATTACGGAAGCCTGCATCGTAATGTACACTTCTCTGGCGGCAGAGTATTTCAATGACAGTAGGCCCATGTGCAAAGTGTCAGGCTCATTTTCCGAGTACGTACATTCAGAACTAACGAAATAAGGAACATATTCTTGTTGCAGCCACTTCCTGAAGAGCATTCGCTTGAGACTTGGTGTACCCGTTCGTGTTCGCACGTAGAGCCGTGGCTTGACCTAATCAATAGCACCGGACGCTGTGCATACCATCCTTCACAATGCCCCTCCACTGTATGTATATATTCGAACAATAAAGCAGCGAGGCAACATCTAAGCACATTAAAAACGAAAAATAACAAGAATCTCCTGATACAAAATATTTAAAAAAAATAGAGGCAACAAGACCACAAGTTATGTATGGACATCTGTTTTATATTTTTTAAAGAGAATTATGAACAACTGCATTATATTCCGACAAAACAATTTTTCGTGTAGAGAAACCAAATACGTCATACCTAAACATTTGACCCTTCTAACATGATGAAATACACAATAAATACGTCGGCAACATTGTAGCACATAACATGTTTGGCTAGTTTCTTTGTCAAATGGTTCAAATGGCTCTGTGCACTATGCGATTTAACTTCTGAGGTCATCAGTCGCCTAACCTAAGGACATCACACACATCCATGCCCGAGGCAGGAAGCGAACCTGCGACCGTAGCGGTCGCTCGGCTCCAGACTGTAGCGCCTAGAACCGCACGGCCACTCCGGCCGGCAGTTTCTTTGTCCTCCGTCGTATTGTTTAATTTTTTATTGTTTTATTATATGGCCTGTCTCTTTTACAATGAGTTTGTATTCTCTAATATTGTTACAAGATTTCAAACAAATTTGCAGTGCTCTTTTGGTAGACGTACAAACCAGAGATCCTCCTTCCTTCAAAACTTAATTAAAGCGTGTGGTGAGTAAGGGAACGGGCGTAGCACCATTCCATCTCAGAAATATCCTCCTCATTTTAGATATAACGTTTTCTCTTGTTTACAGAGGCATAATGCAGCAACGAATGATGAGACTTCACAGAAAATACGACCAGATAATAAACTGTCTCAGCATTTGTCAGCCGTTATGCTACGATTTGGTACCCTTCTCGTGAGAAACTGGCCGTCACTCGAAGTTCTGAAAATGTACCCAGAATATTTTCCATTCGGCTGCAAAGACAGAGAGAAAATGGAATTATAAAAAAAAAAAGAAACACTAGTAACGCCAGAGACGTGAATTTGTTTCTCCCAGTGTTTCTGGTAACATGCATCCTGAGGATTTTCAGATGCCCTCTTGGCTGTGAAGAGTATATATCTATTATTTCAAAAGAGAGGAAATATACAGAGCATTATAACGACTACAAATTAGAAGCAGCTGCGGAAGCCACATCTGAAATTTGGAATTAGGAAAGCATTACATTCGTTGGAGCGAGGGACGTTGCTCTCGTGTCGTTCTGCGATTCAAGCGGGGCGTTTTTGCGACAGTCAGTTCCGATAAGGTTAAACAGCTTATAAAGTACTAAAAAAGTAGTACTAAAGTAGTAAGAAAAACAGGTACGGTACTTCATGACGTCGTCTCATTACTGATTGACAGTTTAGTGCGACAAGCGGGAACATCCAATGAAATAAACCAACTCTCAGAGGGATATTAAAGATACCGCAAAAAATTGTTGGCAAAATAGTAGCCGTCGCTTTAGTTGTATAGAAGCCATAACGAAATGTTATATAGTGATTAAACATGTTCTTTCGCGCTGAATGCTAAAGCTAAACAAAGCTAAACCTCAGGTGAAAACGATTCTCCGAATTATTACAGCTTTTATGACTTCACCGCTAGGAATGAAACACGGGAATAAAATTTAATACTACCTGAATAGAAAAATAATTTTTCTGCAGATTTTTAACTTATTGATGTTAGGAAGAACTCCGCTTACAGCTGGTAAAATTATGTTTATTAAAACACGGCCGGTTTCGTGGCTTTAAGTCGCATCATATGGTGAACAACGTTAAAAGATCATAGGCATACCCATCACTCCTAGTCAAAATTTACTATTCAGAGAATATCGTCAATACTATGGTGAACGAAAGGTAAAGTAGAAGTTCCCCATTCTTTAAAATTTGCTTGCATCGGTATGACAGCAGGGCAAACTCAAAGAGAGAGAGAGCTTTAATAAACAACAATTTTACCAACTGTAAGCGGAGTTCTTCCTAACATCATGTCTTTCAACAGCTGCGGTTGCCCGGAATATAAAATTAAAATAATAGTTAGTTTACAAAACTATTTTTAACTTACGATCGTTAACTATTAAAAACAAGGCGAATTGATGATCCCGGTTTCCACATACAGTTTCTTTGTCATTATTATTTAATAAAAAAACATTATTCATTTAACAGAATGTATAGAGTTGTTCAGTTGTGTCAGAGAATAAAGATTTTTAACGTTTCAATAAATAGAGTGATAATACTTAATGTTCTGATGATGCGGATTTATTACCAGCGTACGATTACCGTTCTTGTAGCGGAGAAATAGTTTCTTTGTTTCACTGTATTCCCGCAACAGTCTCATTTACGTTTGGTATCAGGTAGTACATCAGAGTGTGGTTGTGCCAAAGTGCTAAAATATGCGGATGCCAACTTGAGGGCAATCTATACCCGTGGAACTCATCGGAAAATCACTTGCGTTCAAGATCTCGAATGTACTAGCAGGTTACAGAGTTCGTCCGCTAGATGGCAGATCTGGTCGTAAGCCTTGCAGTGAGGCGATGCTATCGATAGTTGCGGCCCCGCGCCTCGACTCCATAATCGATACATCTCGCTATTTGTATACCCACGCGGCACAGGGGCGCTAGTCAATTGGTTGTTAGCAAGCGCGTAGTGCGGTTGCGGACTGAAACTCGGGCACTGTCACATTCATAACAGAATGTCGGGTTACGAGGCATCAACAAACGTGGCCAACAATGGCGACTTTTTGGAGGTTAACTCGGAGCGTTCTTCAAAATACATTTACGTTTTGACGTTTCTAAGCGCAATTGGAGGGTTCCTTTTTGGCTATGACACGGGTGTGGTGTCTGGTGCTATGTTGCTCATA
The DNA here is from genome assembly GCF_021461385.2 of Schistocerca piceifrons. Lineage (NCBI taxonomy): Eukaryota > Metazoa > Arthropoda > Insecta > Orthoptera > Acrididae > Schistocerca > Schistocerca piceifrons. Next base: position 591,782,664 of record NC_060149.1, read on the forward strand.
AGGTAAGTTCATTCTCCCAGTAAACTAGTTTTTTCGATTTCTTGTTAAAATTAGTGTTCCGCAGCAATGGCATGACATGCTTCCTGCATTGTACCCATATTCTCGTGTGGCTTCTGCTTTGAGTCAGAGGTGTGTGTGCTGTAACCGGCTTTTTATAAATAACCGAAAATTTTCTGAAAGTTCGAAGTTGTTCTATTATATTTTGTTTTACAAGTGTTCATAGAGTGTTGTTATATTGCAGAAAGTTTCAGTTTTAACAGAAAATAGATGTCTTGAGATTAAATCCTAGAATGAAATTCCTAGGTCAGTTAATCTTTAATATACTGTAGCCAGTGTAAAATTGCTTGGAATTTACACATTTACTGGCGTAAAGTTAACTAAGGTGATGATATTCAAATGTAATCGCGTAGACTGTTAAATTTCGTAACGGTGCGCTGTGGAAGCTACTAGAAATGCGGCCACCCCCACGTTGCTATGGTGAAAGTAAATTCCACGACGTGCAACATCATTCAGGGTTTGCTCACCAAAAAAATTATTGTAGTTTTAGGGAAGGCTCTCTCCTGGCATGTAACAAACATTGAAAATTAATTTATACTGCCTTCAAGTTTAGAATACACTCCTGCCGATTGGTGCCAGTGAAAGAGCTGTTGGTGGAAGCAGCACGTGTTTATTCGTGAAGCTTTGTGACTGTTGTCTAATAGATTCACATTTTCGTCCTCTAAGTGTGACTTATATTGTTGTTGGACGGAACATCCTTACAATGAAAGATCGCCGGTGTCAGCTTTTTGTTTTTCCCGCTCCGGTGAAGATCTTTGAACGGAAAATTCCCACGACCGTAGTGGTGTGGGTATGAGCAGTGAGCGACTCTTTCTACATTGTCTCCGCTTCTTTAAATGCTTTTTTTTGTTTTTTTTTTTGCTTAAGTTTGTAAATCGACCTGCGTGGGATTGCCATTAGTAAACTGGAACATTTTCTTTTTTCTCTCCCTCTTTGCAACATACGCTCAGGGTAAGCGATTCAAATGTTGCATATTTAATTTTGCGCGTAAATCCGTCAACAAAATACCGCTTTCCAAAATATCTTGCTGTTTATCTTTCAGTTGTCGCCAGCAACACTAGAGAAGTATAAAAGATGAGAAGTAAACAGAACGTTTCTCGCTCTTTCTTTTATTGGTGTGTATCAGTGCAAAATATTAACTCATTTTAGTGCGACAAGCATTAGAAACCAGTTTATGTTCGCTCCCACCCACTTCGGTTTTTTTAAGGCGGTGGTCGTTCACATACTGTACAATTGTTTTAGGTTCTACGCAAACATGCTTTGTTGACACTAGGTCCGGCGTTACTGCTAATAGATCACCGTACCTCTATTGATACTGAAAGATGATGTGAATAGTGCAATTAAATGTTTTCACATGCATTCACGAGTTGAGACAGGGACTTAACAAGAGCTAAGTAAAAGCGACGTTATTAGGTGGTTGCTCGCAACTTGTCTTGCTGACGCTAGGTCTGGCGCGTTTTCCCTTCTGCAACTTCGATGTGACATTGTATACTGGTCGCTGGGCTGGTCAGTTCAGAAACGGTATCGTGTAGTTTGTTTGATAACACTGCTGTTTACGTGAAAGCAGTACTACTGTCAAGAGCGTGTTTAGAATCTAAGCTGTGGAGGTTGGGAGACGAAGTGGGCGGGGCTCAGCTCCTTGGTTTCGGAGTGAATGACAAGGCCTAATGTGGTGCAGGGAACCTGATGTTATTCAAAACGGCTTCCAGTCATCTCATAATGGATAAATACAGGCCCTGTATGTATTTCAAGGTAATTTTATATCATTATTCCTGCAAAGTAGTGGCGTGTTCATGTAACAATGATGGAGGTGGATAGCTATCGCGCACTCTTTTCTGGAAAGTAGACGACGAAGGCTCACTATTACGATCTGGTGAATGTGGTGACCAGGGGAGAGGCGACGATTAATCTTCGTGCTCACAAAACCAGTCCTTGACGATGGGAGTTGTTAGCGGTGGCTCTGTCGTCTTAAAAAACAGCATGGCCATTGCGGAACAACTGTTGTACAAGGGGATTGACCTGATCCGCCAAAATGGGTGGTGCGATTCCGCAGAGTAACCTTGGAGCGCATGGAATACCACGATTTGGCATCCCAGATCATCGCCGAAACCCCGCCATGGAATGAACTTTCTTCCATAGTCCAGGTTTTACGGCTCCAGCACCACGTTTTTGCTGATATGAGCATTTGCATCACTGATGAGTGATATTGGTGTTTCATCTAGTCCTGCAATTCCCTGCTTATGGAGCTCCCTTCGTTTTGGTTCGGCCCTGACAGTGTTCGCGCGTCCGTCATTCAGTTCCGCAGCTGTCGTCCTATTTTTCGTCGTAATACTCTTCAGTGACCGCCTGTCACGATCACTCAACTTAGACTTTCGTGCCCATATTTCGTGATATTTTTCCGCTTTCCCAGTATGCGGTATAAATCTTCTATATGATGCCACTAGAAATACTAAACACTTCGGTTGTCTTAGCTACGGAAGCTCACGCCGTACGAGGACCAACATTTTGCCCACGTTTGAATTCACGTAGCTCCGCCATAATACTCACAACTACCGAGAACACTGTTGTGACCACGACTGACACTTGTAACGTATTGAGGACATGGCACAGGTGCTGTGCGTGGTCAGATAAAACAGTGCAGTCTGTGGGATTGGCTAGCATCTGCAATTATGTTCAGGCATGCGTTTCTCGTGGTGTTTGCATATTTTTGTTAAACTCCTGTCCTTCATTTATTCTGAAGTGTTGCCCAAACTCAATATTTCTTACGAAAATTCACTCATTGTTTCCGCCTGGTTCTCAATTGTTTAGCAGACAGCGAGAGCGTTAAGTGACAAGAAAATTGATAAATTTTTGCCGGTAGATATTACCATGTGCTACTTCACCGACTCTTCTCCGAGAACACTGTAGTGACTTCCAGGCTTCAGTGGCTGATACCAGTTCTGGAGAGTAACCATAGAGGATCCGCGCAAAAACTGTAGGTTTCAAATCAGTGTTGGTCCATGTTGCGTAATTCGCGGAAAGAGCACCCTCAATAAAATGACAGGCTTACATACAAAACAGTTACTTCCGGCAGTACACATTATATCCTGAGACTGTTCTCTGCTTTTTTTTAAACCTCCACTCAGCTTTTTTAAGTATTTGAGTTGTCCGGATTAGCTTCAAGTTGTATTGTGTATTCAGTTCTTACTTGTAGTTATGAGCAGAAGGTATATTCTAGCACCATAACTTGTCCATTTTTGCTTCGTAATCGTACTTGTAATAATGAAAATTTTCGTGATGCATAGCGCAGACCATATCTCCTAAATCTACGTACATACATACACCGCGAGCAACTGTACGGTGCGTTCCGTAGGGTACCTTGTACCACTACTAGCCATTTCCTTTCCTGTTCCATTCGTAGGTAGAGCGAGGGAAAAACGACTGTCTATATGCTTTCGTATAGCCGTAATTTCTCGTATCTTATCCCCGTGGCCCTTAAACTAAATGTATGTTGGCTGCAGTAGGATCTTCCTGCAGTCGGCATTAAATGCCGTTTCTCTAAATTTTTTTCAGTAGTGTTCCTCGGAAAGAGCGTCACCTTCCCTCCAGGGATTCCCATTTGAGTTCCCGAAACATCTCCGTAACACTCGCGTGTTGTTCGAACGTACCGATCATAAATCTAGCAGCTCGTCTGTGCATTGCGTCGATGTCTTCCTCTAATCCGACCTGGTTCGGATCCCAAATACTCCAGCAGTACTAAAGAATAGGTCGCACTGCGGTCCTATATGCGGTCTCCTTTACAGACGAACCACACTTTCCTAGAATTTTCCCAAGAAACTGAAGTCGACCATTCGCCTTCCCTACCCAGTCCTCACATATTCATTCCGTTTTATATCGTTTTGCAACTTTTCGTCCAGATAATTAAACGACATGACTGTGTCAAGCAATATACTACTAATGCTGTATCCGATCATTATTGGTTTGTTTTTCATACTCACCCGCATTAACTTACGTTTTCCCACATTTAGAGCTAGCTGCCATTTATCACACTTACTAGAAATTTTATCTGAGTTATATTGTATCTTCCTACAGTCACTCCGACAACTTGCCGTGCACCAAAGCATCATCAGCAAACAACCGCAGACTGCTTTTTACTATATCAGCCAGATCATTTATGTATATAGAAAATAATAGCGGTGTTATCACACGTCCCTGCAGCACTTCTGACGATTCCCTTGTCTTTGAATAATCGCCATCGAAGTAAACGTACTGAGTTCTGTTACTTAAGAAATCTTAGAGCCACTCACATATCTGGGAACTTATTCCGTGTGCTCATACCTTCGTTAACAATCTGCATATCGAAACTTGCTGTAGAATTCCTACCAATGTGACATTTGTTACATTTCGCTTTCATGGTGTTGCACTTCTAACGGATAGCAGTGTAGGAACAAACATCGAAGCTCTTCTCTGAACTATCTGATTTTCACGGGCAACATTCTGTGCAGCTGCTAAGTTTGTTTTGCGATACACTCGATTTTCAGACGCACATCGAGCCTCATTTCTGCCTCCTTTTCTCATATTGTTTGCCTGGTTAACTCATGGAACTTGAACTCAAAAGGACCGTGGTTCCAATTTCCGTTCAGCTGTTCGATTTGATTGTGTGTAGCTTGCCTAAGCGCAGGATGATGTAGCCAAGACACGCCACCTAAAATTTGTCGAAAATCTTTAAATATGTCCTGGTGTGGTTTTCGATAGTTTATAGCGGAAAATGTGGCGAATTATCAGACTACGTCGGAAAAGGCCTAAAGTATCGAATTTTTTTTCTTGACCATTATTTCTCAGCATAACCTACCCTGGAACACCCTTACAAGCTTTTCTGGCTGTTTCTGACCTACCCGTATATTTCATCCGTGGCAGTGGAAAGAGACTCCGGAGACCAATTCGACGACACAACGTGTGTGGAACTTTATCAAATAGTAACAAAATAACAGTTCCACAAGCCACTGTCACGCACTCCGAAGGCAAGAGCGCAAAAACGTCTGCCTTACTGCACCATATGTACGCAAACAAGGTACTCTAGTACCGTTCGTAAGTTTGTTGTTACGAGTGTCATTTCAAGTACTCAAAATGTTGGCCTTGAGCAGTGATATATGTTATAAAGTGATTCTGGCAATACTGCACGTTGAATTTCACCTTGACTTTACGCATGTCATGTCCGTACTCTACAGTTCGTGTCATGAGTCGTCGGTGTTTCCTTGTAGACCTCTTCCTTCAGTTTTCCCCACAGATAAAAGTCCAGAAGTATTAAATCAGGGGACCGTGCAAGCCTTTCGTGTTTCACGAACGTCCCATACAACGAGGTCCAAATGTTCTGCTAGGTCTGCGATTCTGTGCAGAAGGAGCGGGACATCCGTTATGTTAGTACCACATGGATTACAATATCGTCTGCCAAATCTTCCAGTATGATCGGTGGCATATCTTGCAGGAACTGTAGATACTTGATTGTTTACACTCATCAAAATTGGAAACAGTGATGAGACTGTAAATTTCCAGGACCACACGTTGACAGATCATGGTCGAGACTTATACAGTTTTCCTAGGCAGCGCGGATTTTCAACGAAATCTTGCATGGAAACGCCGCATCACTTTCTATTATTCGTAGACACAGTTCAAAGAACTGTAAAAGATTTTCAAAGTCTGTCATGAAGCTGTTGATGAAGCGAAAATTGTAAGGCAAGAAATGGTGATTGTATATTCCCACTAGTAAAATGTTAGTAGCCTTTCTCTCATCAGTTGCTGATACTTTTTGTTTGCGCATTTTATTCTTCAAAATGGTTCAAATGGCTCCGAGCACTATGGGACTTAACATCTGAGGTCATCAGTCCCCTAGAACTCAGAAATACTTAAACCTAACCAACCTAAGGACATTACACACATCCATGCCCGAGGCAGGATTCGAACCTGCGACGTAGCGGTTGCGCGGTTCGACTGAAGCGCCTAGAACCGCTCGGCCACATTGGCTGGTTTTTATTCTTCACACTTGTTTCTTGAAGTATTGCATAAGGTTAGCAAAGACAGGCCATGATAGCCTGGCACCATTTGAATACACTTCAGTAAACATCTGCATCACTACTGTAGCTGTTTAACATTTGTCACAAACGATAACTAACCACTTTTCAGACTGTCTTACACGTCGGAATGTCTGAATAGCATTACGAGCAGGATTTTTGATCGCTACAGCAGCAGAGCGCAGACTGATGGCCTTCACACGCGTAGGTACAAACAATTTAATCGCAATCCGTCGATTTTTTTCTCTTTGTATGTGGTCGTTGGTTAGTAAAACTTCATATGTTTATTTAATTAATGTTTAACTGTTCTGCGCAATGCGTGTTGAAGTGACTGCTCCTGTCAGGTTAAAACTGTGCGCCTGACCGACATTCGAACCCAAACTTTTGCGTTTTCCGGGCAATGCGCATCCAGTCACCCTTCATCAACCAACTCATAGTTCCAGCAAGACACGCAGTAAAGCCTCTGGCGTTTGGATGTGAGTGAGGTAGCGCAGTGTTTAGCGTACTGGAACACAGTCCAACCATCCAGATTTAAGTTTTCCGTGGTTTCCCTAGATCGCTTAAGGCGAACACCGCAATGGTTCATTTTGTAAAGGATGAGGCTTATATCCTTGCCGTAGTCCAACTTGGGTGGCTTTTTCGTTGTCTTGGCGTTAAACCCTAATCTTATTTCGTTATTGTGGGGTATGAAATGCAGAAAAGAAAGCTTTGAGCCACGCTGAGGTGCGTGCAGCAATCTTTACTCAGTAGTATTTCCGCAACTTTGTATGAATTTCTCACTACTGCGACATCGTGATGATAAAGGAGTCAGTGAGTACGCCTTTTCCGCTCCCTCACCTTCAAAAAGTTCAATCCTTATATTGGCTTATAATTGCTCCACGTCGTTCGGCTTCGGAGGAAGAGTTATTGTCTTCTAAAGGGACGTAATTCACGCGGAAAGTTTACTTTACCTGGGCTGCATGGCTGGGATTTTAAAACAATTATTCCAGAAAAACGAATCCTATGCGTTAATTATTGGGCCACTTTGTTAAGATTCTCGAGGGCGAAGGGCGGAGAAAAACAATGAACGGAAGCTACTGGTAGACGTTACTTTTTTCACCCACGTTTGTCCCCATTTCATAAAATAATTTGTAGTTGGCAAACATCGCCACTTCACGCGTTTATCAGATATGGACAGGACGTGAGATACTTTGTTGCCCAAATTTATGGTCTTGCTGGGAGCCTAATTTTAGGGTGTGCCTGAGTATTAGTTGAAAAAACGTGACTAGCTCGACAACACTTGGCTAAAGTTATAAAGTTCAGCTGAATGTAGGTTTCAGTAGTCATACAGAAGCGCAGATGCTTGCACAGGACAGACTATCATGGGCAGCTGAATGGCCCTAGATTTAGGGAAAAAACGCAACAACTTCGTGATTTACTGGGTTAGGCGTGCTCGCTAAGTCTGTAATTAGAGAGTTAGGGGCTGCCGTTGCTGAAGAGTGCTTCACTCTCCTGGTCCAGTGAATCATTCAAAATGCAGCTGACCTTCTGTCGTAATGAAAATTAAAGTGAGATAAGAACCGTGTGCTGAACATGTGTCGAACCCAGCCTTTGTCTTTCATTAAAAATATTCATACCAGCAGAGCAAAAACGAAAAAACTGTGGCAGTGATGTGCGCTGCAGGACGACACGCAGGAAGTATTAAAGTAAAACTTGGCCAAGAGGCCACTGAAGAGGGGCACGCACAGTGCTATCCCAGAAGATAAATATAGTGCGCAGTCACTTTTTTAAAATCCCTTCAATTTCAATCCATTGCGACGCAGTAAAATTTAGCTCCAAGGTGCGTACTGCACCTATCTATAACAGTGCAAACGTTTAGAGCCTTGTGATGTCACCCCTGGCTCTTTGACGCTTCAAACAGAAAGGTGTCAACACAACTGAGGATAAGGTCAGAGCTCAAAACTTTATTTGGGTGTAAAGTGAATGAATGATGTCACATCGGCACCAAATTACGTCACAAGTCTGCCCAACACCAAAGTGTAAGTTTCGTACGATGGGAAGGTCATCACACCACCTCTTACCACATTTCGCCCATTCTTTTGACGCCTCTGCAACGGAAGTCAGAATCACGACGCCCGGCGTTGAATTCGCGCGGATTTCTTGTGGGTGGCAAAGGAAAACATTTCAGACGTACAGCTGCTCAAAACTGACACGAAAACACCTCAGGAGGTGGCACAAAAGGCATCAATAAATCCACACCTTCTTTTGGGGCTTCCGTTTACAACACATTTCACGATCGAAAACTACAGTTTGCAGTGCGATACGCAACAACAGAACGACATTCCTGACACCCTTCGACACTGCTGACACCCTCCGGACGATACAGCCCTTCTCTAAGGACATAGCAAGGCTGCAACTCCATTGAACCTGATCCGACTCTTGGAGTGTGGTGCGACCACAATTTTTCCCTGGTATACAGGGTGGAGGCACTAGTTACCTTCAAGAACATCCGACGAAATTGGAACGTGGTTCAAGTAACGAAGAGTGTTTCCTTCTTCAGCCCTCATGTGGTGTGACCACTGTGGGGTTGGGGAGGGTTGAGACGTTGACACGTGCGTGAATAAAACGGCAAAGGATTCATGTAAAACGCCCCAGTTCGACAACCGCCTCAGTAATCCCACACACCTTTGTTGAGCACTTTAAAATGATTTGTACAGAGACAGAAACAACTCTTGACCGAACCCCAGGCAACACCTCGACAACCTTCAGCTGAGTGGCACTATGCTAGTACCTAGCATGTGCTTGTGGGCATGGGAATCTGGGTGATATCGCAAGGGGTTACCTGGCTGCGGGAAATCGGTCAATAGCTGTCTCTGTCTTTGTACAGGTACAGTTTTAAAATGCTCAACAAAGATGAGTGGGTGGCACGGAGGGTGTTGCTGAACCGGGTGGTTTCAGAGGGACCGTTTGCGGTCTTATTGACCCACGTGTCAATGTCGCTGCCCCAATGATCACGCCACAGGAGGGCTGAAAAAGCGTAAACACTATTCGCCCTTGCGGTCACTTTCAAATTTTATCGAAGGGTTTCTAACGGTCCCTAGTGGTTCCACTCTGTACACCAGAGCAAAAATTGCAGTCGCACTGCGCTCAAAAGGGGTGCGATCGCGTTCAATGAGATTGCAGCGGTGCGATGTGTTTAGAGAAAGGTTGAATCGTCCGAAGGCTGTAAGCAGTGACAAAGGTTATCAAGAATGTCGTTTTGTTGCACGTCACAGCGCAAGCTGTCGTTTCCGGCTGCAAAATGTGTTGAATGAATGCCCAAGGAAGGGATGGTTTCATTGACCTCTTTACGCCACCCCTTGATGCTTTTTCTTGTCGATTTTGAGCGGCGGTCTGTCTGAAATCTTTACCTCTGCTATTCATAAGAAAATCGCATGATTCCAGGGTAAGAAAGGAATTGATGATCTTCCCATCGTGTGATAAGGCCACAGTGGCGTTGGGTACAATTGTGGTGAAATTCGATATAAACGTGACATCATTAACCCACCTTACATGCCGCATGAACTTCGGAACTCTGGCTTTTTTTCACAAGTGTCGACACCTCGCTGTTCTATGTGTCTTAGAGACCGAGCGTGACGTTGCAGGGCGCCACACTTCTGACCATTACAGAGGAAGGTTGTGGGCACCTTTCAGCCAAATTTCAAACTTACGCGTCACAATGGGGGGAGGGGGGGGATGTCGAGGTTTCAAACAGTGATCCTTTCATTTTTTTGCACAATGTAGTGTAGCGTGCACTGCACTGTCTTAAGAGATACGCAGATGAGATGGACTAAGAAAGCAGCCAGCCTGAGTGGATTTTGGGCTGTTCCCCACACTCGTTTTGGGCGAATATCCTTAGGCCCTTTGCTGCCATTTCTTCTCTACACTCAGTGCGTTTTGATGTCCAGAAGTAGTCTATCCTGATGTCTTAATGGTTGCCGGTCACACTAGCTTTGCTTATTTTTATGCGGGATGTACTGGATTCTACTCCTCGCTGGATGAGTGCAGTATTTTCACTGCAGAATTAGTAGCCATCTTTAATGCTCTTGAGCATATTTGTTCCTGCACCAGTAAGTCTTTCCACATTTGTAGCTACTCTTCAAGTAGTTTGCAAGCTCTTGACCAGTGTTAACCTCGCCATCCCTTGGTTCTAACTATCCAGAATGCTCTTTGTGCCCTCAATGTCAATGGTTAGTGGTCTTTGTCAGAACTCCAGGTCCCAGAACTGCTCTCATTAATGAACGGTCACAACGCCCATATAGTACTAGGGACAGAAAGTGGGCTGAAACCAGACGTAAACAGTAATGAAATCCTAAACTCAGACTGGAATGTATACCACAGAGACAGGCTGGGCAGTGAAGGGGGAGGCGTGTTTATAGCGATAAGAAGTGCAATAGTATCGAAGGAAATTGACGGAGATCCGAAATGTGAAATGATTTGGGTGAAGGTCACGGTTAAAGCAGGCCCAGACATGGTAATTTGATGTCTCTATAGGCCCCCTGGCTCAGCAGCTGTTTTGGCAGAGCACCTGAAGGATAATTTGGAAAATATTTCGAGTAGATTTCCCCACCATGTTATAGTTCTGGGTGGAGATTTTAATTTGCCGGATATAGACTGGGATACTCAAACGTTCATAACGGGTGGCAGGGACAAAGAATCCAGTGAAATTTTTTTAAGTGCTTTATCTGAAAACTACCTTGAGCAGTTAAACAGAGAACCGACACGTGGCGATAACATATTAGACCTTCTGGTGACAAACAGACCCGGACTATTTGAAACAGTTAACGCAGAACAGGGAATCAGCGATCATAAAGCGGTTACGGCATCGATGATTTTAGCTGTAAATAGAAATATTAAAAAAGGTAGGAAGATTCTTCTGTTTAGCAAAAGTGACAAAAAGCAGATTTCAGAGTACCTGATGGCTCAATACAAAAGTTTTGTCTCAAGTACAGATAGTGTTGAGGATCTGTGGACAAAGTTCAAAACCATCGTACAATATGCGTTAGATGAGTATGTGCCAAGCAAGATCGTAAGAGATGGAGAAGAGCCACCGTGGTACAACAACCGAGTTAGAAAACTGCTGCGGAAGCAAAGGGAACTTCACTGCAAACATAAACATAGCCAAAGCCTTGCAGACAAACAAAAATTACGCGAAGCGAAATGTAGTGTGAGGAGGGCTATGCGAAAGGCGTTCAATGAATTCGAAAGTAAAGTTCTATGTACTGACTTGGCAGAAAATCCTAAGAAATTTTGGTCTTCTGTCAAAGCGGTAGGTGGATCAAAACAAAATGTCCAGACACTCTGTGACGAAAATGGTACTGAAACAGAGGATGACAGACTAAAGGCCGAAATACTAAATGTCTTTTTTCCAAAGCTGTTTCACAGAGGAAGACTGCACTGTAGTTCCCTCTCTAGATTGTCGTACAGATGACAAAATGGTAGATATCGAAATAGACGACAGAGGGATAGAGAAACAATTAAAATCGCTCAAAAGAGGAAAGGCCGCTGGACCTGATGGGATACCAGTTCGATTTTACACAGAGTACGCGAAGGAACTTGCCCCCCTTCTTGCAGCGGTGTACCGTAGGTCTCTAGAAGAGCGTAGCGTTCCAAAGGATTGGAAAAGGGCACAGGTCATCCCCGTTTTCAAGAAGGGACGTCGAACAGATGTGCAGAACTATAGACCTATGTCTCTAACGTCGATCAGTTGTAGAATTTTGGAACACGTATTATGTTCGAGTATAGTGACTTTTCTGGAGACTATAAATCTACTCTGTAGGAATCAGCATGGGTTTCGAAAAAGTCCATCGTGTGAAACCCAGCTCGCGCTATTCGTCCACGAGACTCAGAGGGCCATAGACACGGATTCCCAGGTAGATGCCGTGTTTCTTGACTTCCGCAAGGCATTCGATACAGTTCCCCACAGTCGTTTAATGAACAAAGTAAGAGCATATGGACTATCAGACCAATTGTGTGATTGGATTGAAGAGTTCCTAGATAACAGAACGCAGCATGTTATTCTCAGTGGAGAGAAGTCTTCCGAAGTAAGAGTGATTTCAGGTGTGCCGCAGGGGAGTGTCATAGGACCGTTGCTATTCACAATATACATAAATGACCTTGTGGATGACATCGGAAGTTCACTGAGGCTTTTGCGGATGATGCTGTGGTATATCGAGAGGTTGTAACAATGGGAAATTGTACTGAAATGCAGGGGGATCTGCAGCGCATTGACGCATGGTGCAGGGAATGGCAATTGAATCTCAATGTAGACAAGTGTAATGTATTGCGAATACATGGAAAGATAGATCCCTTATCATTTAGCTACAAAATAGCAGGTCAGCAACTGGAAGCAGTTAATTCGATAAATTATCTGGGAGTACGCATTAGGAGTGATTTAAAATGGAATGATCATATATAGTTGATCTTCGGTAAAGCAGATGCTAGACTGAGATTCATTGGAAGAATCCTAAGGAAATGCAATCCGAAAACAAAGGAAGTAGGTTACAGTACGCTTGTTCGCCCACTGCTTGAATACTACTCAGCAGTGTGGGATCCGTACCAGATAGGGTTGATAGAAGAAATAGAGAAGATCAAACGGAGAGCAGCGCGCTTCGTTACAGGATCATTTAGTAATCGCGAAAGCGTTACGGAGATGATAGCTAAACTCCAGTGGAAGACTCAGCAGGAGAGACGCTCAGTAGCTCGGTACGGGCTTTTGTTAAAGTTTCGAGAACATACTTTCACCGAAGAGTCAAGCAATATATTGCTCCCTCCTATGTATATCTCGCGAAGAGATCATTAGGATAAAATCTGAGAGATTAGAGCCCACACAGAAGCATACCGACAATCCTTCTTTCCACGAACAATACGAGACTGGAATAGAAGGGAGAACCGATAGACGTAATCAACGTACCCTCCGCCACACATCGTCAGGTGACTTACGGAGTACGGATGTAGATGTAGATGCTGGGATTGCGGGCAATTAAATCGCCAACTAGCTGGACAAATAGGCTACCGGCAGTCTGGCTCGTGGGATCAGTATTATACCATTAATTTCTAAGGATTTAGAATATGGAAGGGCATACTCTGACTTTGTCGAACAAATTACATGCCATAAAGGAGGCCCTCCATGCAAGCCTCTCACAAGGACTCCGTCATCCTTTGCTGGCTCTGCATCGACCATACTCAGCTGACTCATGGTAATGTCCTCTGTAATGAGGATCTGCCCCATTGTTGTTGTGGTGCCCATTTGATGGTGATCCACATTTTGATGACTGTGCTAACCTAGCCGCCCTGTGGCGGACTCTTAAACTTCCTCTCACTTAACATGGCTTTTTACCACACTCTGAGGGCACCTCATTCTTGTAAGCCCGTTGAGGAGTTTGGCAGAACGCCCTGTTGCCTTCTCTGCTCTGAATGGGCAGCAGCTGTCTGGGCTTGGTGGTCCACCCCAGCCCTTGCCTACCCACTGGTTTGCTCTTTTTCACCATTCATGTTCTGTTTGACTAGGTGTTCTATCGTTGTCTTCCTGTGCTTCTGATACTCTGTCCATGTTGCTAGTCTTTCCTGGGTATTGGTGTGCGGGGTGCCTTTCGTAAGGGGTTGGGGTATGTGCCACTTCACCCTTTCTGCCTTTGGGGGCCTCCAGCTGCTCCCTGATTGAGGCACCCTACGTGCCTCCTTTCTTCCTTTCCCTCCTTTTCTTCTTCTTTGTTCCTTTCTCTAGGCTTTCTTGACTTTCCATAGACTTAGGGGTTTTGCACACTAGGCACTTACTTGGTGTGTAGTTTTGTTGTCTTGTGTGTTCCAGATAGAAAGGACTGATGACCTCGTAGTTTGGTCCCTTTTAATCATTAAACCAACCAACTACTCCATGTTGTGTACAGCACAGCTTAAAGCATTGCTCCCTCTCTTGGAGAAAGAACACCGTGCTGTTTCAGATGTTCTCATTTGAGCTGACTGCAGCATCCTCGATGTAGATCTTTTCAGTGGTACTCTGTATTCCAGCGCTGGAGGATGCCCCCCCCCCCTCTCCTCAGCCCCCCATTCAGGTTGTATTGTCACATGCTCATCACCATGAGGAGCGTTGAAGGTAGCCCCTTCCATTGGAGGTTTACGACGGTCGAGAAGGTTTTCAGTTTACTTGAACGAGAAACACCTGTCATCGATATGCACCTAGGATTGTAATAGGCCTTCATTCGGAGGACATGGACGAAATCTCTGCGTTTTTGTCTTCTCGATGAAGGGTCATGTATATGACGCCCGACAAGCGACAAGGGATAAAATATGGCCCAAAATAGCACTTTACTGACTTTTCTGGTAGTCTCACTTTCGGCACAGCTCTAAAAATCTATACCAAGTCTCACAGGCTCACCTCACTGGCTAGAGTCGTGAGCATCCAGGGTCCATATGTGATCCAGCTACCTTGCTTCTACAGTCCTGGTGTCGAGGTGTTTCACGGTTTCGTCTTAAGTATAGCCTGATTGAATCAGGAACAGTGTATCCATTGCCATATTGGCATCACTGTCATGGAGCAGAAACAATGGCGTGAAGCCTGTAGTGTCTTGCTTCACTGCGTTCTATGCAAACGTCACGATGGGCAGTAACTTATACCACACTCTGTTGGACACCAACGTGCATTGAGAGAAAATTTACAAATACCATACTAAAGCGTTGTGTGAGACCATTCGTCTGTGGGTGAAGGCATTTGCCATCCTGTGTGTGATGTCACAGTTTGAAATTACCTCCAATAACAGCCGTCAACTGGACAACTTTTCCACGATCATAGATGACATGGGGTGTCCATTTTTCAGAAGGTCTTCTTGCAGAAACTTTGCAGTTCTGAAGCTCTGGCAGTCTGAACAGCTTTGGTGACAGAGTAGCGAGGGAGATAGTGGATTCCTATTTGTCGACTTTGGGAACATCACCAAGAGGTAGATTCCAACTTTATGGAAAAGCGCTGCTGCAGGCAGAGTTGACATCAGTTGCCCTGGAAGTAACTGCGACACTGCCTATGTCATTGGCATTCTTTACAGTGGTTCACTTAGTGTCTAACGGACCAGAGTCTTCATGAATGCTAGGTGACCAGTGTTGGTGCGGCGTGGAAATACTTCAGGATAGTTGGCCGTCGATGAGCCGGGATGACTATCAGCCATTCATCTTATAGCATTAATTGTAATTTGTTTGATTGGTTCCTCCTCCTTCAAGGCTTCTGTGTTTTTTTCAGCAGTGATGGATCTTCCCTCTCTTCTGCAGCCATGACATTTATGACTGAGACTTCGTCCACGCAGCTGTGTTCTACCAAAGCAATCCTTGAAAACCAATCAGTGTTCTTGTGTTTGCGTCCACATTTGTATATCACTGTGTTGTATTCCGGAAGCCTCAGTGCCCATCTCGCCAGTCGAAATGTTCAGGGCGTTCACGATGGAAACATACCGGCGTGTTCTTCTGTCCTCCAAATGTCTGTTCTGCTTGGCGTTGGGTATACCTGCGTTGGTCGGATGCTGGGCTGTCGTTTGATAGCGGCAACATAATCCAGAGATTGCAGAGACCATTCTTCTTGGCGCGTTCGACTGGTGGCTGAGGTTGGTACTAAAGATAGATACTTTTCTTCTACATTTTCTATTAACTTCTGACGCATGCGGTCGACATTGGTGTTTTATATCCCTGGTGTATTCGGTGCGACACTAATGCTGCCATAAACTGCTTATCTCTTCTCTTACTACCTAGCATTTGAAAGAGGCGACTTCATTATTGTCTTCCACAACTGACTGTCACTTTTTGGTCCGAGTTGTTGCCGTTGGATTTCCTCGATGCTCTGACATCACTTGACAAATTCTTTGTTGTTGTGTCATCCTTTACCAGAAGAGCTTAATACAAACTTCATGCGACGCCTTACATAAAGTGTGAAATTTTGTCGGCTTGTGTCATAGTCGGATTCAGAATGTGGCATAGGACCAAAACTTTCTGTATGTAAGTCTCTGTTTTCCCCAAGAAGTTTGGCCTTGTTCTTCAGATAAACAGACTTGCTGCTGATTGTCGTTTTCTTCAGTTCCACCTGGAATTTGTCTCAGCTTTAGAACTTCTCTTCGTTTTTTCTCGAGCCACTGTCGTGCTGTGCCGTCTTGACCAACGTCTCCGGTAAATACTGATGGATGCCTGGTGTGCAACTTACTTCCTACTGTTTTGGGAGCCTTGGTTACATTAATACACGGACTTAGGAACGATTTACTGCTTGTTTTCCGGTTTCTGTCCATGTAGACGACAGATTTCACTTTGCCTACTTGGCGCCACTGTATTTAAATGTTTTTAAATACCCGGCGTCTCCACCAAACGACGCCACTTCGTAACCACAATAAAGTCAAAATCCTAAAATAGGATCATCAGTGAAGTATAACACTTAAAGCACGTTTATTACAGGCACAGTGCAGAACTGCTTCGTGGATGGAGTGAGTTGCTATTTATGCAATCACTGAATATTGCAGAATATGCAAACATAAATAATTTCGAGAACATTATAGAAATGATAAATACTAAGTAATAAATATTTATTGATGATCGGTTTTGAACCGGCGATCCACAGCACGCCAGCATGCTCAACTGCAGCAAACTGCGAGAAAGTCAGCCCGCGGAAATATGTAAGAGTTATACGTACTTTGTTAATAAATTTCTTCTAATTTCCTTTGTGGGTGAAAACCTTTGTAAAACAAAAATCACAGCTAGGTTTCAATTTCCTTTGTGATATTCGTTGTTGGCATAATGCAATTGATAAATATTAGTTAGCTTCAAGCAATTCATATTTTCACTGTTGCACTGTGTAGTACGTGCGACGTTTACTGCTCTGTTCTGGAACTGCTTGCCTCGCCGGGTATCTTCGCAAAATGTTTGCGTAAGATAGGCGAGCTTCGTTGCGGAAGGACCGAATCGCAACTTACGCGTCAATGGCTCGTTTCCTTACGAATCTTGCAAGTTGTCCAATGATCGTGACGTCCAGTGCGTTGACGTTTCCGCCCGCTGTGACGAAATAACTTGTGGCCGCTAAATTGTAGGGGCGGACTCTGTGGCTGTTATTGTTTTGTGGCCAATCGGCGGGATGGAGGTTCAAGGCTGTGACAGCCGCGGCGGCGCTGCCCCCACCCTGGCGACGGGAAGTTATCTTGGGATAATCGCACCCTCGTTTAGACATTCGCGTCGCCGTTACATCACGGCGCTTCTCACGCCAGTTGTGGCTCCCCGTCTCTCTTTCTCCCTCCCTGTCTCCTAGCTCCTCGGCGCAGATTTACAGTCTGACCGACTGGCAGATTCTTTGGTCGTTAGGCGTTTTGCGTCCTTACAGGAGGATGAGAGCAATATAACGCGCGATGTTTTCATTAGAATGAAATGACAATCGAAAATCAGTACCGGAGGGGGACTTTACCCCGGGTTTCCTGCCTTGCGCGAACAGTCGCCTTAACCATTAAGCTACTGTATCTGAGCAGGCTTCCATGCCTGACTCACTTACCCTGCTGGCCATAAACCCTCTAGTCCCATCAATATGAAAAGAAATATAATTTTATAATTTTTCATATAATTAACCTTTATTATCACAGTAAGCAGCAAATCCAAGAAGAAATGGATAAAAAATAAAAACTCTATTGTTTCAAGGAGGTGGTTTCACTTTGGAACTAGGACATACGGTTTTCAACCACACATCATTTTATGTGATACATTTGACAGCAAATCTGCACTTTTACTAGATTCAGTTCCACATCTCGAAACTTCCGTGAACTCATAATGCCAAAAACAGTATATATATATATATATATATATATATATATATATATATATATATTAAAACACATGACACAATCTGCTATAGTCAAGTAGCACAACCTCCGCGCCAGCTGTTGCTTTAAACGGTATAAGTGACTGCTACAATGCACTACATTCGTAATAGTATCTCACAGTATCACTGCCTGTCTCTGTCCAGCAATAGCATCTTTGGTTTCATGCTAAAGGCCTTGGTGCTTAATACATTAATAAAAAGGTATTTTCACGCAGAAACCACTTCTATTCAAAGGGTTAAAATTGCAACTTTGGGAGTGACATAAAACAACGAAAATTTTCTTATTGTGCGTATACAGCTTAGTAGGAAGAATATGGGTGATTTTGGGGGTGTACAAGGTACGAAATATAGTACACAGATCAGCCAACTCTGGCAGCAACAACGTGTCTAACCGGACTGGGCATAGAGTTGAACTGTGCTTGGATGACAGATACGCGTACGTCATTTCATGCTGCTTCAACGCTATGCCTGAGTCCATCAATTGTAGTAGCGTTCCAATCTTACGAGAGCCCATGACGGAATGTTTTCAGTGGGTGAGAGATAAAGGGAACGTTTTGGACAGTGCAACATCTGAGGTCAGCAGTCCCCTAGACTTAGAACTACTTAAACCTAACTAACCTAAGGACATCACACACATCCATGCCCGAGGCAGGATTCGAACCTGCGACCGTAGCGGTCGCGCGGTTCCAGACTGTAGCGTCTAGAACCGCTCGGCCACTGCGGCCGGCCCAAATGTAACACCTACACGTTTACTTGAGAATGGCGCTACAACCGAAGCAAGCTTTTAGAAAAGAAGAAACATTGCTAATTAAACTATTACAGCTCATCTGGAATTATTCATTATAAAATGTCACATTAGTTTGTATTCTCGTTTATTCCACATCCATCATGAGAATATATGTGCTACGCCAAACGAAAACGGGGCACGGAGCAACGTCACTGTTACGTGCATACGACCAAAAAGCGCGCCGTTTCTGCATACTTTTTGTCATGGTAGCTTGTATTTATGGGTAATAGCCAGTTGTGAAACTTATCATTTATTTTTGGAACTGTTTCGAAGACAGCTGTAAATTTATTTTAATATTTAACCACCAGTTAGAGGATTCGCTTCGTCCTCGTGTCTTATTTTCTCGTACTGTCGTCACAGACCCGGTAATATGTCGATAGTTTGTGTATTTCAACGTATTTGGTAGATATTCTCTGAATAGAGATTAAATATTTAAATAAATTTACAGAAATCTTCGAAAGAGTTACATACATACACGCTATAGAAATTAGTGTACAAACAGAAGAAAAATCACTGCTAACTTAGCGTTCATTGTACTGATATATAATAACCGTCATGCAAAGCGGTTGCGTATGTCGTGGCAATGCCGCGACTTCTTGGTTATATTTCCCAACTCGCTTACTCGTCCTGTTTTCTACGCTGGTCTAGTCCACTAGTAAGTAATCCACAACAGACTTAAGTGACGAGTTTGCCCTTAAATGGGCAGCGGCGGATACTGGAGAGTCCTTTCGCCGTGCAAATGGAGCTGGCGAGTTCGAAGATGTTACAGGACCTGCTAATGAGTTTACCTGCTATAGGCCGTGTATGTACGGGAGGGGGAGGGGGGGGACAAAAATAAGGAAATATCCAAAACACAACATAATACCATGCTTAATACTGTTCAGTGAACCCGCTGGTATTCAAAACAACTTTTAGTCGTCTCGGAATGGATAAATACCGTTGCTGTAGGGTTTTCAAGGGAATCTTATGTCATTCTTCTTGCAAAATAATGGCAAGTTCAGGTAACTATGATGGACGTGGATAGCGATCACGCACCCGTCTCTCCAAGTTACACCACAAAGGTTCAACAATATTGAGATCGAGTGATCGTGGTGGCCTGGGGAGATACGACAGTTCATCCTTGTGCTCACAAAATCAGTCCTGTACGATGTGAGCTGTATGAACAGGGGCTCTGTCATCTTTGAACCCAGCACCACCGCTGCGAAACAAACATTGTACCATGGGATGGACCTGACCAGCCAAAATGGTCACACAACCCTCGGCAGTGTGACCTTGCACATCCGACGAAATGACTATTTAATTTCTCCATATTTCAGGTTTAATGGGTTCGGCACAACGTTTTCCTGTTCCGGCCGTTTACATCACTGATGTGTGGTTTTGGAAGTCTAGTTTGCCCTGAAATTTCCGGTTTGTGGAGCTCTCTTCGTGTTAGTTTGGTGCTGACAGCGTTTCGAGAGTGCGACATTCAGTTCTGCAATGACTTACAGCTGTCGTAGCCTTATTTTTCTTCAGTCCTCTGCAATTATCGTCAGTCGCGATGACCACTTCCGTCCACGTTATCACTTAGTGGATGATGTTTTTCCTCTTTCCCTGTATTCGGTATAAAACTTCGACACGGTGTCTCCTGGAAATACCAAACACTTCGGATACCTTGGAAACACCAACCACAAGAACACCAACAGTTTGCTCACTTCCGAATTCAATGACCCTCGACATAATGTGCTGACAACTGACCACGAGTGACTCTTACAACGTGCCGTTCGTGGCCGAATAAAACGGCGCAACCTGCAGGCTTGGCTAGCATCTGCATTTATGTTCAAGCGTACATTTCTCGCGGTATCTCCATATTTTTGTGCAGCCCCAGTATACAAGGTATTTCAAAAATATTCATCTGATTTCGCAAAACATTATTCTGCATATAAATGTGAAGATAGAAACGAGGTAAATATTAACTTAACATCGACTGTAAAAGCTACCTTGGCAGCAGTTGTGAGTTGGCCACTCATACGGTTGTCGGTAGTGGTCTACCTGATGCAGCTATCTCCATCGCACGCTCCTTCGTTCATTACGCAGCGGGCGTTCAGTCGAGGAGGTGATTACGCAGTAACAAAGCGTTCTACGTTTTCCGTTTCAACGGGTGCAATTCAGTTAAAACTTTAAGGCGCGATTTTCCTCTAGAGTTCGGCATTGCGCCTCCAACAGCTAAAAACATTCGACGATTTCGCATTGTGCTAGTGGCCTCAAAAGTCACATTAGCCCGCGGTGTGTGTGTGTGTGTGTGTGTGTGTGTGTGTGTGTGTGTGTTTTTTTTCTGTGTATGGAGGAGGTGGAGGGGTTGTGTAATACTCGGTTTATGACCTTCCCCTTTTAACAACTTTCGGGTGACTAAGCTGCCGTTTAGCAATACCGATGAATCCAGTAACGCTAAATATTCTCGAAAGAGTTCGGACCTAGTTTTGCTGTCGCCTGGTTCTTAGTCTAAATTCGATGGAGACGCGTCGAGGATTTATGAAAGCTATATAAAACTGTGATTTAACGTAAACAGTATGGCGAGGCTATATGCGCACGCATGTAGGTCTAAAAGAAATATCGTTGTAAAATCAGATGGTTCTTTTGAAAATCAAGCTTTGTAATTCCATGCACTAGGTAAAAACTACCTCAAGTTGCTGTCTTCACTCCTGTAGAAAATGCAGTCCACTAATATCTAATCTTTTTGAAACGCCCTGTGTACAACTGTCCAGAGCCGCATACCAAGTATCCGAAAAGTACTGAAAACCGAGTATCCTGTATGTGAAGAACTAATATTTTTTTTAAGTTTAAATGTGTCCAAGTTTCAGTGCTAAAGACCATAAATGTTGTTAGTTAAAACTACTTGCTTCACAAGTAGTAAGAGGCACATAATACTGAACTGATGAAAATCTTTAATTTCCTATGAACTGCTTTTAATTTGGAAATGCCAAAGTATTAGTACTAATGAACATATTTGTGGTTAGTTAAAATCACTTGTTTAACGAGTGGTGTTATAAGGCACTTAATTTTGATCCTATTTGAAATTTAACGTGAAATCATTTTGAAGTTAATTAAGTATATTATCAGTGCGAATGGTTATAAAGGATGCAAAATAATTAATATCAAATGGGATTGGAAATCAGTATTATTATAATGAAAAGTGTTTCTGTAAGGTGTGCATAGTTGATGATAAAGGAAGGAACAGTTAAGGGCCCTTTTTGCACATGAATCTGAAACATTACAACTGTGGAATGAATATTAAATGTGTTATTTCAGTGTCATTATTGTACTTGTGATGTGTATATATGTGTAAGTTAAACTTGAACTCTTGTCAGGTGCTACTTAGTCTCGTGTTGTATTTGGGAACATTTTGTGCTGAATTAAAGGCTGAAGTGATGATCGCAGTTAAAAGGAGTAAAGTTTCTTTTACATTTCTGGGATTGCTAACCTATGCTGTTGATAACTATTGCTACCCAGTGTATAGTTCGTCTGGTCGTTATAGGTGTTCATTGCACTCTACTAAGAAAGAATTAAGTCCATTTCAAAAGAGTATATTTAAATCCTTTGAGAACAATGTTTTCACATTATTATGCCTAATTAGGCTGGCGACCGTTTTTTTGTTTCATTTACGTAAATTTTTCACTACTTTCATTATTTTCAAAATTATAGTCTTTCTGCTTTGTACTAATTACCATAATACGAAGTTCATGTTCGATACACTCTATCCGTTAGGTTAATGCACGGTCAAACTTTTCAAAATTACTCCCAGAGGGTAATGCTTACTGCATGTCAAGGTCATATTTGGCAGTCAACATTCCACAGTTGCGCTATACTTGGCTTTCCTATGACAGGACTAGAAGACCGGTTATGAGGAAACAGGTAGCACGCAAACCCAGTAGTGTTATACTATTCCATCTAGGAGTAATGCTATGAAATAGGAGAAACACGTCAAATCAGAATCAGGGAAGGTGGCGAAACAAAATTTGTTGGGAGAATTATGAAAACTGTTTTTGCACACAGAAAATGAAACCGCGTATAATTAACTAGTGCGACCAATTTTAAAGTATTGTTAAACGTTTGGAGGCGTTATCCAATATGTCTGACAAGACATCAGACGAACTAGGGATTCGCTGCTAGCAAAGTAAGAGGTCGGTGTATAGCCCAACGCAAAGTATAACGGTGATACTCAAGGAACGTAAATAGTAATTTCCGCAGAAGAGACGACGTTCTTGCGAAGCACTGTTGCATATATAAAGAGAAACGCTGTTCGAAAAATACTGGACAAATATTCTGCAGCTTCCTTCGTGTGCCTCATGAAGTGACCATCGGAATAAGGTTGCCGAGTTTTGGGTGTGTACCAAGCAATATACTCCAATTTTTTTTCGCTCTCCTTACGCGAATGGAATGGGAAAGGAAATCACTAACGTTGTTGCATCGTACTCTCCGTCACGCACCATAAGGAGGCTTGTAGATTATGTATATCCATGGGGAACTAGAGTGGCATCTGGATCGGGGCTTGTGTGTGTGTGTGTGTGTGTGTGTGTGTGTGTGTGTGTGTGTGTGGAGGGGGGGGGGGGAGCAGAAGGGAGACTTACTCTGGTCATGGTATCAGACTACCAGTTCCAACTCAAAAAGAGAGTTGGATCGTAACTGTCTTATTCCCTTAACAATGCAGATTCAGTTGTTATTTGTTTCGGCAGTTTTTGCAAGTAAAGTGGTTTGCATGTCAAGAACTTTCACAGCTGCAGCTATGTCGTCTGCAGTTTCGAAGCAGTAGTTCCGTTAGACCGATGCTGAAGCTGAAGAGTCCGTGGCATCTCTCTGGTCGCCGTTGGAAAATGAAAATAAACATTGACATTTTTTATGCAGAAAAATTCGTCCGTGTGGTATACCCCTGATTGTTTCCCTGAAAATAAGGAAGAGTACAGCCTGTGGAACGATCTGACGCTTCAGTTGGCAGGAAGGGTAGTACGAACCTATCGATACCACACGCCTGCTTATTCATGACGTCATCAAATTAGCTGAAGTAGACCGTTCATTGAAATCGTATATGCATTACATTCCATAAGAAGGCTGTTAGTTATTCTGACGACATAAGTCATACGTTTCGCTGGCTCTCGTGTAAATGTCATCTTTCATCCAAATGTTGACCTATGGGCTGTGCTACAAATCAGCATGCCACAACAGCTTACATTCCAAAACATAATATACTAGACTATATGTATGATCAGTGCTGTTCCCCATCTCTGGTTTAGTGCACATCACACGCTACGTTATTCAGGTGTATACGACCCGGGAGATCCGGGAAAAAACCCGGGAATTTTTTCATCCGGGAGAAAACCGGGAAAAACCCGGCAATATTTTAGAATTCTGGGAATTTTTCATTGTATTCAGTCAAATATTTGTAGTTTTGATTGGTAGGAACCGATACTCTAACAAAGAATATTACTGTATCCCACTACTGCAGAATAATACTTCAGCAATAAAACATGAACGAGTGAAAAAACGAAAATAAAACTTAAACTGCAAAGTAAATGTGCCATATACAGCAACAAAACAAAGTGCTCATACAAGCGTCTGCCAAGAGCAAAATTTGTCAAAGGCTTTAGGAAGAATATGCAATGATTCGTAACAAATTGCCTCCGATGAGCGTGACGTCACAACTTTTTACATTAGATTCTTTTTAGCAGTTACAAGCGGAATCACGCGCATGCGCCGTTGAGTAGTACCTTCTCCCGCTCCTGGCTACAGAAATGTGGCTGTTGGCTGTGTAAGCAGCCGCAGGTTCGAATGTCTTGTTTCTTTTATGACCTAATGTAAGATCTTTTAATGTTTTACACGTACAAACATACGGCTCCCTACAACATCGTAGCTGCGCAAGCGCGGTGACGCCTGTCATCTGGTGCCCTCTGGCAACTGCAGAAACGAACCCATTTCTAACAGGTCGCTGGAAAATATCCCGAATGGTGGTTTGAAAAGAGTTACTATCAAAGAAAATTTCCTTTTACGCAAGTTGAACGACGTACGAGAATGTACGATGAATTTCTTAAATCAAAGAGCGTTTGAATCTCGTTTAAAAATACTCTTTGATGACGAGCCATTTAGATGAATTTCGAGCCGAGAATAAGAGACATTTATGTCGTTATTAAAAATTTTAATGGCACATTTGTGTGATATATCTTAAATTGTAATACGCGCACAAAAGCTCAACATTATATGTGAAAGCTTAGCTTCTCTTCCAGCGTATTAATCTTATAGACTCAATATTATAAGTGAAAGCTTTACTTTTCTTGTAGCAACACTATGTATATTAATTTAAACCATTAACTTCTACTGTTTGTGTGTTCGTGCTACTTAACAGTGATGTTGCTATTGGCTGACTTCATCACGTGTCATAAGCACTGAATACCTGGTATCATCGGCTGATGAAAATCACGTGACACGAGCTATGACTGGCTTACAAAAGCGCATCAAAATCTCGATTTCAATGCTTCGGAAAGTAACATGCAGTGTTTGGTGGAATTCGAATTTATACTTTTGTAATACGAAAATATTCAGCGTACATGTTACTGCACGTCAAAGATCTTTCCAAAGAGTTTTTTTTTCCCTGTGTTTCCTTTTCTAAAGCGCCAGGAAATTCTGCGCCCATGTATAAAACCATTGCCATTCAAAGGATGGATAAGTTATACAGTTCTGAGAGAAAATATACTGTCAATTAACAGGGAAAAAGTATTTTTTCATCCGGGAGAAAATGTATTTTTAACCGGAAAATCCGGGAGAGAAATCCGGGAATTTTTCTTCTTTGTCCACGCATACACACTGTTACTACTTAACGAATCAAAGCCGACATCCGGTGTTGGTAGGTTCAACCATCCCGCAGGAAGTATTAGTGATATTGCGGGCACGTAGTAGCAGCAGGGGCAGGCCCGCTGCCTGTGGGACGCGGCGGTGTTTCTGGCTGCGTGGTGGCTGAGTACCTCGGTACACTTTCATTTTCATCTTTTACCGCCTGCGCAGTCCTGAAAAACTTAGCAGCTTGCTCCTTTTCCGCTGTTGCATGTCACCAGCGCATAATGCCGCGTCCTCTTGCCTCTGGATGGAAGCTCCCAGTACGCTGTTGTCTGCCAGCTGCGCGCTAGAGTAGCAGAACCGCTCCATCACAGGTCTCTTGGCTGTCCAATAACGTTGCAGAACACTACGTCGATTGTCACACAACAGGAAAGGATATAATTAAGGAGAAATCTGGGACAGAGAAATAAAGCTCAGGGAGAAGAAATCAATTTTTGGGCTAGACAATGAGTAATTCATCTACATCCATACTCGGAAAAATATGGCGGTGCGCATGGAAGTGGTACTTCCACTTACACCACCATGTCAAAGACGTGGAACACATGTTGAATAGTATTGATAGTCCCTTGCAAAGAGTTGCAAGTTGAACAGAAATGAAGATAAAATGACAATGGAGTGCGGTCGAATTAAGTCAGGCGATGCTAAAGAAATTATATAAGAAAATACAACACTGGAAGTAATGAAACGCTTTTTTTCTGAGAGCAGATTGGTTTTATTAAAGATTCCAATATACCATATTATTCCCCACTCTTTTGGCTACAACCCCCCCTTTTTTTCCAACGTAATCTACTTTCAATGCGGTGGCCTTACGCCACCTTACTGGGAAGCCCGTATACCCGCATGGTACACGCTACAGGTCGACGTTGGAGCCAACGTCTTGCTGCATCATCTACGTACTGCTTCCCGCGGAGTGCAGCCTTCTTTGGTCCAAACAGATGGTAGGTGCGACATCGGAGCTGTAGGACGCATGAATAAGAACAGTCCAGTAAAGTTTTGCGAGCTCCTCTCAGGTGCACAGACTTTTGAGGCCTTACGTTGTCATGGAGAAGGAGAAATTCGTTTGAATTTTTGCGTCTACAAACAAATGGTACTTCATTGCTCTTTATGGTCTTTTGTTAGGCAGCGAGAAACCCAGTGGGCGCACACCTTTGAGCACCCAAATTGTTGAAAGAGTGTATCAACTCTTCCAACAGACACACCCAGTTGTGATCCGTTCCGTCAATCATTTCGAATAATTGTGTTCGCACGTTGCAGCATTGCAGGAGTCACCCCTGTGTGCGGCCGGTCGGCACGCAGGAGATAGGACAGGTTTGTGAGACTTTTGTCGCGATTATAAACGCCTCGCCCAACGACTCACGGTGCTTTTGCTCATTACCTGGTACTCGTAGACATTCTCCAAGGACCTACAAAAATGTGATGCTCTGTTTTTCCGCCGAAGGAAACTCAATGACAGCTCTCTCACTGGAACGCACCTCCGTTACAGACGCCTTTCTGAAGGCTACGTATAGCGCCACCACCTGTCGGAAGTTCATGAAACTGTAGGGGCTGAAGCTGGAATATTCCACCATGTCCCACAAAAAATTCCGCAGTTTTTCAACCGAAATTGGCCTAAAAAAAGTTTTGCGTTACTTATTGAACACCCGAGACAGGGTTGTTAGCCTATCTCCGATGTTATTCAATCTGTATATTGAGCAAACAGTAAAGGAAACAAAAGAAAAATTCGGAGTAGGAATTAAAATCCATGGGGAAGTAATAAAAACTTTGAGGTTTGCCGATGACATCGTAATTCTGTCAGAGACAGCAAAGGGCCTGGAAGAGCAGCTAAACGGAATGGACAGTGTCTTGAAAGGAGAATATAAGATGAACATAAAAAGCAAAACGAGGATAATGGAATGTAGTCGAATTAAATCGGGTGATGCTGAGGGAATCAGATTAGAAAATGAGACGCTTAAAGTACTAAATGAGTTTTGCTATTTGGTTCAAATGGCTCTGAGCACTATGGGACTCAACATCTTAGGTCATAAGTCCCCTAGAACTTAGAACTACTTAAACCTAACTAACCTAAGGACATCACACACACCCATGCCCGAGGCAGGATTCGAACCTGCGACCGTAGCGGTCCCGCGGTTGCGGATTGCAGCGCCATAACCGCACGGCCACCGCGGCCGGCTTGCTATTTGGGGAGCAAAATAACTGATGATGGTCGAAGTAGAGAAGATATAAAATGTAGACTGGCAATGGCAAGGAAAGCGTTTCTGAAGAAGTGAAATTTCTAAACATCGAGTTTAGATTTAAACGTCAGGAAGTCGTTTCTGAAAGTATTTGTATGGAGTGTAGCCATGTATGGAAGTGAAACGTGGACGATAAATAGTTTAGACAAGAAGAGAATAGAAGCTTTCGAAATGTGGTGCTACAGAATAATGCTGAGATTAGATGGGTAGATCACATAACTAATGAGGAGGTATTGAACAGAATTGGAGAGAAGAGAAATTTGTGGCACAACTTGACTAGAGGAAGGGATCGGTTGGTAGGGCATATTCTGAAGCATCAATGGATCACCAATGTAGTATTCGAGGGCAGCGTGGAGGGTAAAAGTCGTAGAGGGAGACCAAGAGATGAATACACTAAAGAGATTCAGAGGGATGTATGTTGCAGTAGGTACTGGGAGATGAAGCTTGCACAGGATAAAGTAGCATGGAGAGCTGCATCAAACCAGTCTCAGGGCTGAAGACCACAACAACAACAACAACAACAACAACAACAACATTGAACGCCCCCTCGTAGTTATCGAGTTTCGCTATTTCTGTAGCCAGGAAACTAGTGGCAAATGGAAAAATGGCTATAAAATTTAGAATGGTTTTAGTAAGAAAATCTACACTCAGAAACAAAATATTTTAGGAAGTTATTTTTAAACGTATTTGTTTGGAATTTAGTCCAATACGGAAGTGAAATGTGGATGATAAACACTAGACACGTAAACAAGTCTTTGAAATGTGATACTACAGAAAAATGCTGAAAATATGATCTATAGATCGAATAATTAATGAAGAGGTAGTGAATCGAAGGGATAGGCTGTCGCGAGGTATCCTGAGGCAACGAGGAATATGTAATATGGTAAAGGGTGGGTAGTGCGTGTATATGGTGTGGTGGATCGGGGGTGGTTGTAGAGGAAGACAAAGGGTTGAATGCCATAAGTAGGTCGAAAGGTTGTATGTTCCTGCAGAAGATACACTAAACTGCGGAGAATCCGAAATAATTTACTCTTCTGCCACTTCACATTCATTACACGGACACCAAACAGCGCACTTGATTATAAGTACCAGTGTGAACTGCGTAAATGTCAAGTTGGGGGGAGGACGTGCTTGTTGGGCAACATGTACAGCATACGATACTTATTCACCTAAAACACCAATGTAATCATTGGACGTAACTCACCCTTAGATTTAACAGTCTTAGATAGCAACAGTAATATCGAAATAGAACGAAATTGTGGTCATGACCTCAGCCGAGAACGGCAGACACTCATTTTCGCAAATATAGTATCAACAGCTAAGTTTAATTGAATAAAAAAGAATCGAAGCATAGCTTTTTGAATGATTCTGATCTCTCCCAGTCACTGTTGATCCGTGTTAATTCGTCTCAACAATAATTACATAAACGGCAGGCTTCTTAGTGGCGGTGAGATGTTTTAAGATTGATACTCAGCTGCAATGAAACAGATAGTGCAAGTTGAGTCGGACATTTGCTGACAGAAACGAATTGTTAAGAGCTGCTCGTTAAATTGTTTCACTTTGCGCCACATTACCTTTACTTTCTTGTGTGTTCGGCAATCCACATAACTGAAGTCATTTTTGCCGACAGTTACTCTCCACTTATCTTTCGATAGGTCGTGTATGAAGACTCACTGTCTACCTCATATCAAATTTCTCCTATTAACTTAATTTCAGCATGTTTGTAATTTAAGTTATTGTTCAGCCGACATCCTTCTCTAACTTTGTGCAGCTGAATGGTCGAAATAATCAATCATACCATATTGCAGTGTACAAATGAACCCTTTTACAACCTTACAAAGATTTATGTAAAACGTGTGTAGGTATCAATAACTGACTGTATTACGAATACCATGTCGATCATTGCAAAGGACTGTTCCACAGTGAACATGCGTACTTGCCGGCGGCGGTGACCGAGCGGTTCTTGGCGCGTCAGTCCGGAACCGCGCGACTGCTACGGTCTCAGGTTCGAATCCTGCCTCGGGCATGGATGTGTGTGATGTCCTTAGGTTAGTTAGGTTTAAGTAGTTCTAAGTTCTAGGGAACTGATGACCTCAGATGTTCAGTCCCATAGTGCTCAGAGCCATTTTTTTTAAGAAGCTTATTCGGATTTCGGGTCAACCGCACTGTAATTTACTTAGATTACTTGGCGAAAAATGTGGAGCAGTGGTTAAGACGGAGTCGTATTAGGGAGGAGCTGGATTAAACTCTGCTTAGATGATTACTTTGAAAAAGTACACGGCCGATTTTGTTACCCATGATAGTCCAACGAGAATGTGAGGTCCACCTCTAAAGACGTCGTGGACTGGGAGTTAAACCCTAATCTACTTCCTACCTTAGATTACTCAACAAGAATCGGTTTTTATACAAAGTTTCTTACAGAAAGTTGAATCCAATGGCTTTCGTGGCCTTTAATGCCGTCAATCCGCAACACACAATTACCTTTGCAGAATGAAGCAGTACCGGTTGAAGTGCCCATATTCTGCAATTCTGCGTAGTGCACATGTCCTTGGAGATGGAAATGGGCTTCGCCTGTCCACAGAATGTTCCATGGCCATTCGTTGTTCACTTCTGCGCGAGCGAGAAATTCTAGAACAAACGTTTGTTGGTCTTACAGGTAGGTCAGCATGAAGCAACTCCTGCACATGGATAGCAGTGCAGGATAGTTATTAGAATTTTATGCATTGTGCTCACAAGCATGTCCAATGTTCAGGCAATTCCCCTTGCACTCCATGGTTTCACACTACCGCTCGACCCCTCCATAAATACTGCGGCCACATCTTCTACTGAAATCAGATCACTTGTTTTCCTCCCTCTGCCACATTGCACTTCAGTAGAACCTGTCTCTCCGAATTTCGTAATCATTTTCTCCAGGCCCTTTGCAGATAGCGGGCCGATACCTTTTTTCATACCCTTGAGTGTCCGGAAGTTTTGCAGAGCTACTGGCGCACAATCATCTTGTAAAACAGCTTCGCCAGCAGCGTGCGATCCTGCCCTTAGACAGTCATGCCGAGCGTCTCAGATACAAACAGAAACAGCCGTGTACCCAGCATCTTTTGTTTTGCGCATTCTGCCGCTTACAGAACCATCTACGGGTAAAATTTCCCTTAAATTCTTTGTTTCCATAACGTTTCACCTTTCCTTCTCTTCCATTCAAATTTGACGTCATTCTGAGCAACGATTCATTTTTTTACAGCGTTTCGAAACTCGAATTTCAGTTACAATCACCCATCGTATCACTACTCTCTCTCTCTCTCTCTCTCTCTCTGGTCTAATCGTACGCATGGGTGTAGAGGCATAACGCAGTAAGCCCCTTGACGACCTGCCTCCACGAAGCTCTGTCTTCGGTATGGTGACTTGCTTGCTGCAAGTCCATCTCGGCCAGGCTTTTAATCTGTCTATCCACCGCATTGGTGGACGTCCTCTTTTTCTTCGGCCGTTGACTTTTCCCTCTGTGAGTGTTCTTTCCTTTGCCCCTTGCCTTCTGGCAGTGTGGCCAAAATACGTATTTCAGCTGATTTTGGTTGACGAGGATCGAAAGTCTTCTTCTGATACCGAGCTGCCTCAGGATCTATGCATTAGTTAAATGCGCTGCCGATAGTGTTCGAGGTAATATTCTATTGCACCACATTTCAGAGCATCAATCCTGCTACGATCCGCCACCTTCATCGTCAAAGTTCATGCTGCATAGCTCACGGTAGGAAAGATTAAAGTTCGGACGAGGGTGAGCCTTATCTTGTCAGTGATGGAGGCGGCCTTCCAGATGCAAGCAAGTTTCCCTGTAGAATTTCTGGCAATCGGATTGCGCGTACGAATCTCAGGCCCGCAATCTCCAGTATCAGGAACGACACATACTAAACACTCGAAGGGGCTGATGACCCCTTAGCCAGCCATTATTGTGTTGTAAGGTCTGTTTCCAGTAGGGCAATCTACAGTCATCTTTTTGGCCTGTGTTGCCGATTTAAGGACCGTATTCTCTGCTTCGCTCGGCCATCCTTCGTATGATGGTTTCCAATTGATATTCGTCTGCTGTAATTTTCAGAGTGTCATCTCCATATCTGAAATTAATTTTTCTGCCGCTTAGGCATGGGTGTCGTCATACCAGTCTTAGAGAACCTCCTTCATAATGTGCTCACTATATGCATTGAGCAATAGGGTGGTGGTGGTGGTGGTGGTGGTGGTGGTGGGGGAGGGGAGGGAGAGAGAGAGAGTGTGTGTGTGCAACCTCGTCTCACTCTGACATTATTGTTCAAATCTTCCCGCAAATAAATGGTTGTTGGCTGCTTTGTAAGTGCCAGAGGTCTACGAAGTCCGTGCTAAATCTAAATGTATCCATCCTACGTCCAACCCTAAAGAAAAATTTTAAAATATATCTGACTCTGCTATCAAGCTTATAGAATGGCGCAATGCCGACCGGTCGTCATGTCATCCTCTGCCATGTAACATCGTTTGGATGAGGTATGGAGGGGCCTTGTCAGCACACCGCTCTGCTGGCAGTTACCTGCTTTCCAAATCTTGAAAGCCGGTACTTCACTCTAGGGTAACTCGTCATCTGGCATCACTAAGCTCAGTACACACCATTTCAGTCCTCACAAATCTCCGGCAGTACCAGAGATTGAATCTGGGTCCTCCACATGACAGAACTACATCCAACTCTACTACGATTATTACGCATTGTCCCTCACCAGTACGTGCCTGGCTCGGTGTTCTAAGCATTCCTGTGTGGATGACCACTTAGTATAATAATCTTACAATACTAATTGACATAATATTATGTCGAAAATTCCGTCCTAGTAAGTATGTACTGCTGTGGAAGTTACACTTTGTCCTCATTATCAACTCGATTCGTTTATGGGAGGCATTAATTTTTGGTGTTTGACCAGCTCGTACGTTTTATGGCGCAGCGCACTAGCTTATGAGGCCACTGCACAACTGTGCTTGGTTGCCTGATATGGCCTGTAATGTCAACAGGTGCACTATATCTTGAGTAGGAACACTAATGAGTGTTCTAAGCCTGTCATTAATACAAGGGAAAATGCCCCTCTTGGACATTCCAGTGCTCCTAGTGTATCATTCTGACTGCCATTATTCCAATCTTCGTATTCTTGCTATATCTGTGCTATATCTGCAGATTCCAGTGATCTCATATACTCGACAGCACTGTGGCCCTTCTAGCCTTTTAAAGTGCCATGATAACTACTAAACATCTGATGGTCTCCAGTAAGCCCTCTAATGGTGTTAAGCGAAAGGCTCCAGTAAGCCTCAAGAGCAAAATCCACTATGTACATCTTACCATTGTTCCTTGCTGCTACCGATGAATGGGTTGCATTGATAAGCTAATAGCAAAGCGAACAGTAACACTGAGGACAAATTTGTGGTATAACATTAAGACATACAGTGGAAAACTTCTAGTTGCAGAGAGGCATAGACAATCGTTTACATTTTGACGGTTTCTTGTGTAACAGCTGTGACATTTTCAAAATAGTTATTTTCATTTACTTTATAATCTATAGATTGTGGATGATTAGAATGATAGCGTATTTGCGAGCTGTAACAAGTAGGGAATTCGTCTCTGCTTTGATGGAACCTCCATCACATTGCGAGTAGCACTTAGTTATCATTGTAGCTCGTTGGAGCGGTACACCATAGCAAGTGTGGTTTCTAGGTGGATTCCCACGCTCGCTTAAGCAAATACTTCGCTGGTTAGCCGGCCGTTGTGACCGAGCGGTTCTAGGCCCTTCAGTCTGAAACCGCGCGACCGCTACGGTCGCAGGTTCGAATCCTGCCTCGGGCATGGATGTGTGTGATGTCCTTAGATTAGTTAGGTTTAAGTAGTTCTAAGTTCTAGGGGACTGATGACCTCAGATGTTAAGTCCCATAGTGCTCAGAGCCATCTGAACCATTTTTTTAGGTGTTCCGCATAACGTTGGGATACAACGCGTAAACAGCTGCCGCTTTCACAAAACATATTGTATTTCCCAGTGTTCGAGGCATTTATTGGGCATAGTACATCCTTTCTCTACTTGGATGGTTTGATAATAGTTAAGACTGTCAGCTCCCAACGACGAAGGAAGTCGTCGAAATCTTGATATCGTTGAACGTAATGCGCCAAGAAAACCGCAGCAAATCGCAAGATTTTCTTCGCCAAAAACGATGTTTTCATGAAAATTTGTATGGATTTTCAGCAATCCCCGCCAGCTTCGTGTTGACTAACTTTGTATGTGCGTATGACTATAGTCTTTAATCCATTTGGCATTTGTAGTCTTCTACGAATCGGATACGGTTTTGTCACTTTTCATTTAGCCATTTAAGGAGTCACATCGTCTTCTGTAGTATATGAATACGTTTAAACAATACAAGAAAATACTCTCCTTAAATTAGTGGTGCGAGTTGCATACGTTCATTATAGAGCCGTCCGTAAGTCCGTATTGATCTACGAACGACAGAGCGAGGAGCCCAATGTACCAATCTCGCTAAAGTTTCCTGCCATGGCCAGGGTACCTACATTACAGCGCTGCGTCATGTACTTGTAATTGTTCCAGACTTCCGCTCTCGGTACGGAATTCCGGTCACGCCGACGGGCGATTGAATAGTCATCAACGGCAGCGGCACGTTGATTAGGTAATCTGCCTGCTAATGCCTTCTGAAACTCAAGCGGGCCAAATGGGAGAAAACACGTAGTCACACATTTGCTTCAGGAGCTAAAGTCTTTCCAAATTACTTCGCCCACCGCTGCAAAAAAATTGAGCTAGGCTCAAATAAAATAGTATGAGGAATAACAGACATGGCTTATTATAAATAAAAGCGAAGACTGTCACGGGTGAAAGACACGATAATAGAAGAATTAAAAAAAAAAAAAACATTCCACTAAACACGGTTCTACAACCAAATATGCGGGTACAATCGAACACTGACTTCAGAATGAAATATTGTGGTAGTTAACAGAAATTTGTTGGAAATGTCAAGTTTCCGATTAAATCACCAACTAATTTGGATCAAATTTAGCCGTTGACGCATGTTTGGGAATGTGATACCTGCACGGTAGACAACGGCGCATTTTGGTGCTGCTGTAAGACATGTAATTCGTCCAGACGGATAGGTCGAGCAGGTCCTGTGCTCTTGTCTCCATCATCACCTGACCTCAATCTTCTGGTTTGGTCTGTCACACAAGTGAGGTGTGCAGCGCTCTCGTTGACAGTGTTGAGCGTTGAAGGACTGGAGAAGAATATTGCGCATTCTTCTCTATACTTAGATGTCTTATCTCCCTTCAAAGAGAAGTGCGGTGTTGTATCCGACAACACGTGAAACACCACTTTTAAGAGATACGCGTGTACAGTGCATTGTAACACGTAACATGCTGAGTAGAGTTGCACAGTACGTCATACTAAGTTAGGCCATGGATGAAATTTGAGCCCAGTTAGATGAGGACTTAATCGAAAAGTTTGTTTGTACTAACTAGAACAATACTTTAAAGTGAGTAGTGTTTCGCAAGCACACATTTGCAATTACATCGCAAGTTGCTCGTTTCCTGACTCATATTTACTGCGACGTTTTTGTTTCTAATATAGTATACTTCACCGATGTCAGTTTCCTCTGTTAACTATGGACACTCCATATAGTATGTCTTCAGTTGCAAAAACAGCAAAATAGGTACTGATACTAAAAGGGGATAATGATAAATTGCTATTGTTCTCTCGTGCAGTCGCTGGAGACACTGTGTGACCTAACCTGTTTAAAAGTGAAATGTCTGACGTCAGTTGTGGACAACAAAAACACAATTTTCTTGCTTAGATGTTTACATGCACAGTGCCACATATTCTGTACATTCTTTCACCGCTTAAGTTGTCTGTAATTAGAGATGATCAGTGAATGCTGTAAGTAGGAGTTCCCGCGGAGTTCTGTAACTCCGCTTATCTTCCCTGCGAAGCAATCTGTGTCCAGAGGAAGGGAGGAAGCGGTCTTGTTGGCCGGAGTTAAGCCGGCCAGCGTACGCTAGGTGAAAATGACGAATACACTGCGCATCACAATTACAGGATCACTTTTTCGATATCCTGTAATTCTCCCGCATTGCGACGCATAGTTTTGAAAGTTGGCTCAACAATGTTCGCAAAAATCTTCTGTAACGTGGCAGAAGCATGCCTCCCTACGACGCCACCCTCGGGCTCGGCGACGCATCAAATAGCAGGATGTCGACACTTGCGAAAACAGACCATCATTTGAGGTGTCAGGTGGATTAACGGTGTCACGTTGGCACCCCAATTCTACCCAACACCACCGTGGACATGTACCACCATTGAAGATCGTCGCATTCCCTTCTTACGTACATTTCTCCCTTTCCTTTGTTGCCTTCGCAGTGGAGGTCAGAAACGCGACACCCAGCGTTGAAATCACTCGGCTTTCTTACGTGTGGTCGACAAAAAATTTCACACACACCACTGCTCAGAATCGACGCGAAAAGGGCTGAGGGGGCAGCGTAATGGGCGTCAATGGAACCACGCCGGCCTGTGTGGCCGAGCGGTTCTAGGCACTTCAGTCTGGAACCGCGCTGGTGCTGTGATCGCAGGTTCGAATCCTGCCTCGGGCATGGATGTGTGTGATGTCCTTAGGTTAGTTAGGTTTAAGTAGTTCTAAGTCAAGGGGATTGATGACCTCAGATGTTAAGTTCCATAGTGCTTACAACCATTTGAACCATGTTTTTGATGGAACCACCCCTTCCCTTGGGGATTGATACCCACACATTTCGCGCTCGAAAACATTTCGCAGCCCGATGAGCAATAGAACGAAGTTTCTGACCACCTTTGACACTATTGGCGTTAAACGGAGGGTTCAACCCTTCTCCAAGGATGTCGTGGGCTTGCAACCCTACTGAAACTGATCGCTCCCCTTTAGAGTGTAGTTCTACAGAATTTTTGCTCTGGTGTGCAGGGTGGCACCATTGCGGACTGTTCAAAACTATTCGACAAAATTCGAAAGTGATCCGAAGCAGCAAAGAGTGTTACTGATTTTTCAGCCCCCCTGTTTCGCGCTCTGCTGTTGCGTGATGACAAGGGGAAGGGGGCGGATGCGATACACACACGTGTGATAACCCAGTTCGCAAACAACCACGGCGCCACCCGCTCATCTGTGGTGAGCTCCTGAACCCTTTCAGACCTGAATTTTTTTTTCTCTAAAGGACGGAAAATTTTTGTTTATGTGGTAATGCTCTCAGATGATTTTTTACTGATTTTAGATGTAAGATGTATAAAAAATATGGCACCGTTTTCAAAAAATAACAATATTCAATTACACAGTGGAAATATAGCCAACCAACCACATTCGTGAATTCTGGTGGTCACGAGCTGCTGCGCACTGCTACGTTGACTAGCTGATATTCTCGTAGTGATGGCCAACAGTTGGCAGTACTTGGGCATGATGAAAAGGTTGAACATTCACAAATGTGTACGTCAGGTATCCACTGGGAAAAATACTTCTGTTGGAGCTAAGACACAGTAAAAGTTAGTGTACACAATTGTTTCCAGAGGGTCTGAAAGGGTTAAAAATGTACCTGTACAGCCAAAACCCGTGACGAGAGAGTCCTAATAGCTTGCGGGCGGGCTACGCTGCTGCTCTTGCGCCTGCTAGTAGGCTGTCTGGAATCCGAGGGGTGTGGTAGGGGTTGCCGGTCAGCAATAGCCTAAGACTTCGTAAAAGGTTGTTTCGGTTCAGGTATATTTTTAAAGTGCTATAGGAAGGCGGGTGAGTGCAACGGAGGGTGTGGTCGAACTGATAGGGTCGTAGAAGAACCCTTTGCCGTTTTATTGACGCATGTGTCAATGTCGCACACCTCCGTGATGGCGCCACAGAAGCGCTGAAAAAATGTGAGCACCCTTTGCTGATTCGGATCGCCTTCAAATTTCTTCGCATGGTTTTGAACGGTCTCTAGTGGTTCCACACTGTACGCCACAGCAAAAATTACGGTCGCACCGCACTCCAAATGGGTGCGATCACGTTCAGGGTGGTTGCTGCCCCACGGTGTCCTAACAGAAGGGTTGAAGTGTCTGGGAGGTGTCGGCAGTGTCAAAGGATGTCGTCCTGCTGCTTATCGCACTGCGAACTGACGTTTCAGGAAGCGAAATGCGTGAGAACTAACGCCCCAAGGAACGTGGTAGTTTCATTGACGCTC
The DNA here is from genome assembly GCF_021461385.2 of Schistocerca piceifrons. NCBI lineage: Eukaryota > Metazoa > Arthropoda > Insecta > Orthoptera > Acrididae > Schistocerca > Schistocerca piceifrons. The sequence goes on from NC_060149.1 coordinate 591,820,687, forward strand.
TTTATGGCGCCCCTCAAGGCTTTTCGTGTTGATTCTGATTAGCGATGTGTCCGAAAGGTTTCCCTCGGCCATCCTACTGCTGGGCGTCGCGGTTCTGACCTCCATCGCGGAGGTGTCAAGGAAGTTACTCGGTTGAATGTGCCTAAGAGGGGGTTTGAGGACCCTCCCATCATGTGACACTTACACGGTGCCGTCGGGCAGAATTGTGGTGAAATATGGTGCCAGTGTGACATCATTAACCCACCTTACACTTCACATGAACTGTTTGTGAAAGATTCAAAGAAAACTTGAGTTTGATTTCAAACATGTACCCGACTCACACGATTATAGTTTGTGGTGACTTCAATTTACCCTCGAAATGTGGGCGAAAATACATGTTTAATTCCGGAGGTACGCATAAATCATCACCCGAAATCGAGCTAAACGCATTCTCTTAATATTATTTCGAGCAGTTAGTTCATAAACACACGCGAATGGTAAACGGTTGTGAAAACACACTTGCCGTCTTAGCAACAAATAATCCTGAGTTAATAACGAGCATCAAAACGGATACAAAGATTAGTGAACACAGATTGAGCGAGACTGAATATTGTAATCCCCAGCCGGCCGCGGTGGTCTAGCGGTTCTAGGCGCTCAGTCCGGAACCGCGCGACTGCTACGGTCGCAGGTTCGAATCCTGCCTCGGGCATGGATGTGTGTGACGTCCTTAGGTTGGTTAGGTTTAAGTAGTTCTGAGTTCTAGGGGACTGATGACCACAGATGTTAAGTCCCATAGTGCTCAGAGGAATTTGTAATCCCCAAATACTCAAAAATAAGCGTAAAATATACCTATTCAAAAAGCAGATAAAAATTCACTTGACGCCTTCCTTAGAGACAATCTTCACTCCTTCCAAATTAATAATATAAGTGTAGACCCGATGTGGCTACAATTCAAAGAAATAGTATCGGCAGCAATTGAGAGATTTATACCAAATAAATTAACAAACGACCGAGCTGATCCTCCTTGGTACACAAAACGGGTCAGATCACTGTTGCAGAAACAACGAAACAAACATGCCAAATTTAAACAGACTCAAAATACCCAAGATTGGCGATCTTTTACAGAAGCTCGAAATTTAGCGCGGACTTCAATGCGAGATACTTATCATAATTTCCACAATGAAACTTCGTCTCGAAATCGGGCAGAAAATCCGAAGAGATTCTGGTCGTATGGGAAGTATGTTAGCGGCAAGAAGCAATCAATGCCTTCTCTGCGCGATAGCAATGGAGATACTATCGAAGACAGTGTTGCCAAAGCAGAGTTACTAAACACAGCCTTCTGAAATGGCTTCACAATAGAAGATGAAGTAAATATTACAAAATTCGAATGAAGAACAGCTGCCGACATGAATAATGTAGAAGTAAATATCCTCGGAGTAGCGAAGCAACTTAAATCACTTAATAAAAGCAAGTCTTCTGGTCGAGACTGTATACCAATGAGGTTTCTTTCTGAGTATGCTGATGGAATAGCTCCATACTTAACAATCATATACAACCGTTCGACCGAGCGAGGTGGCGCAGTCGTTAGCACACTGGACTCGCATTCGAGAGGACGACGGTTCAATCCCGCGTCCGGCCATCCTGAATCAGGTTTTCCATAAATCGCTTCAGGCAAATGCCGGGATGGTTCCGTTGAAAGGGCACGGCCGACTTCTTCCCCGCCCTTCACTTATCTGATGAGACCGATGATCTCACTGTCTGGTCTCCTCCCCAAAACAACCCACCCACAACCGTTCGCTCGACGAAAGATCCGTACCCAAAGACTGGAAAGTTGCACAGGTCGGACCAATATTCAAGAAAGGTAGTAGGAGTAATCCACTTAATTACAGGCCCATATTATTAACGTCAGTATGCAGCAGGATTTTGGAAGATATACTGTGTTCGAACATATGAATCATCTCGAAGAAAACGATCTAGTGACACACAGTCAACATGGATTTAGAAAACATCGTTCTTGTGAAACACAAATGGCTCTTTATTCGCATGAAGTGTCAAGTGCTATTGACAAGGGAATTCAGATCGATTCCGTATTTTTGGACAGCTTTTGACACTGTACCACACAAGCGGCTTGTAGTGACATTGCGTGCCTGTGGAATATCGTCTCAGTTATGCGACTTTTTTTTTCATGCTGTTTAAAGTGTCGCCCAACCCGTGGGTGACGTCGCAGGGCGCTACGCTTTTGCATAATTATAGAGGAAGGTTGTAGTCACTTGTGAACCAAATTTCAAACTTAGGCGTCACAATGGGAAACAATTACAGGGTTTCGAAGAAGTGAGCCTTTAATTGTGCTGCGCGGTGTAAATGGAGCAAGCTGCATCCGTTCAGTGCAAGGGGAAGTGCGTAGAAAAAGTGGGGTGGTTGTCGACGGTGAAGAGAGGCATGGCACTGGTGAAGTGCAGCGAGGCGCTCGCAAGGCAATCTGTGTCCGGGCCAGCCTCCCTGGGGGATCACTGGGAAGAGGAAACAACGCCCCTACCCTCGGGGACCCTGGCTGCGGGCCGCTCGCCGTTTGCACGCTCCATTTCCTCACCTGCCGTGAAACATCGCTCCCGCAAAACAAGGGACGTATTTGTTATTCTTCCCTTAAAACTTGTTAATTATACTTCTGTTTTATTGAGATTCTCGGCCTGCGTAGTTTCGTCTGGGATTTTCTTTTAGTAAGCGAATTTACATTATTTTTTTGTCATCTCATCTCATGTTACGTCATGTAACTTCTGTCATGTCACGTGATATCATGTCAGTATAGCAATTAAAGCAAGTTCATTCAAGAAAAAAATGTAGGCTTCAAACATCTGGCGGGTGAAGGCGGCGGCTCTAGATTTGCAGCAAGTAGGGAATACATGTGTTTGGCGTGCTTTCGACGATGAGAGATCATGAAGAGCTGGAGCTCAAGTAAGGATTGAGGAACGGTGGGGGAGGAAATGGGACGTATCGTTTCCAAAGGAATCATGCTAACATTTGCCTTAAGCGATTAACGGAACCACGGAACGCCGAAATCTGAACGGCCAACGTCGAAATTGAACACTCTTCCTCCCGGTTGCTAGTTGCAACGGGCGTGAAACCTCGCAATTTTGTTTTTAGCCAAATTCCGCCCGTTGCTCAACACTGTGACCGAGCGAGGTGGCACAGTGGTTAGCGCAGTGGATTCGCATTCAGGAGGACAACTGTTCAAACCCACCTCCGGCCGTCCTGATTTAGGTTTTCCTTGATTTCCTTAAATCGCTTCGGGCAAATGCCGGGATGGTTCCTTCGAAAGGGCACGCCCGAATTCCTCCTCCATCCTTCCCTTATCCAATGGGACTGATGACGTTGTTTGATCCCCTCCCCCAAATCATCCCTCCATCCAATCTATGTGACCGGCGGTAGGGGTGCGAGACCTAATGGTATGATCGACACAGAGCGATGCGTGTTTGTGAGCAGCGCCTCGCGGACTCTTTTTACTACCTGAACGTAGTAATGATTAGGGAAACCAGTTTCCGTCTTGACTAGTGGACAAAGAACGAACATAAACAATTCTAGAGTACAGCTCCAGGGTTTGCTGTTCTTACCAGGTAGGCGCAGTACTACAGAGCTAACGAATTCAGAGACAAGCTGCAAGCATCGTAAAATGTCGTTACACCCCATTCGAAAGCGTAAAAGAAATTCTCGAGAAACTGTATTATGACTTTTTGGAAGAAAGGTAGAGTTTTATCCTGTTGGATAAATCTAGAGAACCGGTATCTGTGAAAGACTGTAACTTCTACTGCCTCTTCGTACATCTCGTGTAGGGATCATAGGAATAAGACGAGAGAGACGAGGCACGTACCGAGTCAAATACATAGTCGGTTGTCCCTCGCTTCGTACACGAAAGGAACAGGAAAAAGGGGCTCTCATTGGTACAAAGTCTCCTCAGCCATGTGTTAAACAGTGGCTTGCAAAGTATAAAGGTCATTAAAAAAGTACCGAAAATTTTTCGATGGTAGGACTCATCGAAACAAGGAAAAAGTACAGTAAACTATTGTCCGGAAACGTGCTCGGGCTGAGAGCTGAACACTTGTTGATAGGAGAGGCTGCAAACATACTGTTACGAATATGAACAGAGTCGTTGTATTGGTGTTCCGTCGACGTATCAACAGATTGTTTCAGTGTCGTTCTGTATCACAGTACTCAAGCTGTACATTAATCTGAGCAACGGGAGTCTGCAGTCAACCGATCTGTGCTGCAGTACAATAAATTACTCGCTACTATGGGTATATATCGTTTTGTCTTACCTACTTCCACGAATTTTTTTTCTTTGTTGTGGCGGCTGTGATTTCCTGCTATGGGTTCGCAAATGGAAGTAGCCTGCGAGCCCGTCACGTCCGAGCAAAAATTGTACCCATGTCGCTGAGTACCATCTTACAAACTTTTCGGGTGGTTTTTCCAGTGACTTAGAGAGAAAGGTTCTTTAGGACCCACAAGGTAAGCAGTAGAGAGCTTCGTTTAGCCGTCGCGCTGTAGTTGAAGAAACTGCATTTAGTGGGCGAAAATCCTGGAACCAGTGTTCTACGACTAGCAGCAGCGAAAGGCGTTGAGTAATCTTCTCGTCTGGACGGTACTTCATGAACAGTTGTTGTATCCATAGCATCTTCAGCGCGTCAAAGCCCTAAAGCTACCACTGCGGCAGATTCCAGTTCTTTAAATGGCAATTTTTATTTGCGTCATTGTAATGCACACATTGAGGCTGGCGGTCTTGAGATCGGGTGATAACGATGGAAATGGGGCAGTACCTCCCTTTCAGAATTCACGTTGGGGTATTTCTTGTTCAGGTGTTCACGAACATTATAGGAGTCGTGCATCATCCTGTAGAAACCACATTCTGTCAACGGACTATAGGAAGGTATAATCACCAACTATTGTCAAAACAGCAAGAATGAACACCTAAGCCGGCCGGAGTGGCCGAGCGGTTCTAGGCGCTACAGTCTGGAACCGCGCGACCGCTACGGTCGCAGGTTCGAATCCTGCCTCGGGCATGGATGTGTGTGATGTCCTTAGTTAGGTTTAAGTAGTTCTAAGTTCTATGGGACTGATGACCTTAGAAGTTAAGTCCCATAGTGCTCAGAGCCATTTGAACCATTTTTATTTTTATTTTTTTTATTTTTTGACCACCTGATTGCGTTTAACATTCAAACGGGATTGTCCTATAAGTTGACCTTGAAGATCTGTCCACTCCAAAAATGTAGAGACGATCTCGTACGAGCTTATATGGGTTTCAACCATCTTCAGCATTTGGCGCATTTGCTTACAGACGTGGTTCATGACTGAAGTGCAGATCGGCCTCAACTCGGTATTCTAGGAAATGTACATTTCACTGGTAAGTTGACGGATCCGTATTCTGCAAGTTTCAAAGACAAATAATCTCCATCCCCGAAACCAACAATGAGCTGGAGACTGGTAAATTCTTCCACGGACAGCACAGACAATTACATGTTATTTTACGACTCTCTACCAACCAACCCACGTGCTGCGTTCGGTTGTTCGTTACGAAGTACGAGGAAATTACAAATACGGGCTTCACACCTATTTCTGATACCTCATACTGCTTAAAATATTCATTTGTAGCCATTAAATTAGTGTCCTATGCGCCTTTATAATTATTATTGGCTAACGTTGCGAGGCGATATGAACTAGAGCGAGCACATAAGTCAGTAGTAGGGAAGGCGAACGGTCGACTTCAGTTTATTGGAAGAATGCTAGGAAACTGTAGCTCATCTATAATGGAGACCGCTTATCGAACGACAGTGCGACCCATTCTTGAACATTACTGGAGCGTTCGGGATCTCCAGCAGGTCTGATTAAAGGAAGACATGGAAGCATTTCGGAGGGGTGCTGCTAGAAGGAAGACATGGAAGCATTTCGGAGGGGTGCTGCTAGAATTATTACTGGCGGGTTTGATCAACACGGAAATTCTCCGCGAACTCAAATGGGAATTCCTGGAGGGAAGATGATTTTCTTTTCGCGGAATGCTACTGAGAAAATTTAGAGAATCCACATTTACAGCTGACTGCAGAATGATTCTGATGCCGCCAACTTAAATTTCGCTTAAGGACACCTAACGCAAGATAGGAGAAATTAGGGCTCTTACGGAAGTGTATAGACATCTTTTTCTTTGGTCTATTTCCTAGTGGAACAAGAAAGAGAATGAGTAGTAGTGGTGTAAGGTACCATCCGCCAAGTACCTTGTGGTAGCTTGCAGAGTACGAATGTGACTGCCTAGTTAAAGCAATGCGAGGATGCTCTTTTATCCCGCAATGACATGGCTACTGCGCTTAATGGGCAGAAAGCGGCACCTTTTCTGCTGGTGACTTGATACCAGTTAGACGCTGTTGACCCAGGGAGCCTGCATTATGTGAGCCCGGAACGCTAGGGCGCTCCAGATGAATCACAGAGCATTACACGGCTGTCTGGCCTCGGCCTTCTTATACATACCACGGAGGTGCACAACTGTCTGCTTACGAACGTGCCCTCTGTTTCTTCCTATTGAAGGGGCAGCCTGTTACAATGTAAGGCGATAAAAAGGTTGTATATCTTTTTAGTGTTTCGGAGAATCCGTGCAACTTGAGAGATCTGAACTGACAGTTGGTCATTCCGCCCTTTGCGGAAGTGGGGATGTAACATAAGCTTCCACATTGAGTCTTTAGCTCTGCAACGGAGTGTCAGCTGTTGCGAAACATCCTGCCAGATCAAAACTGTGTGTCCGACCGCGACTCTTACCAATAAGAGCATCATCCGAGAAAGGCAAGATTCCGGTTTCGTTTCCTGGCCAAGCACACAGTTTTAATTCTCCAGGATGTACGATGTGACTTAACCTAGCTACTGTACTCAGTTTTACTTCATTTTACAAGATTTGACTTTCCATCGACTAACTCATCAGCAATGACTCACACATTCATACCTGACTAGTAGTACATCATGTATCTATTGCGGCTGGTATCTTGCCTGTTGAGGGGAAAGTCCGCAAAAACGAAATTTCTACTCTCGAGTCCGATTGGTTCAAATGTTTTTATCAGATTGGGAAGCATCATGACTGATACAGGGGTTACTGACCGCAAGGTTGTTGTAGCGAGAGGGAATAGCTTAACACCCAAACCCACCAAAAATGAACGCAAAATATATCTATTTAAAAATGCAGTTAAAAATTCGCTTGACGCCTTCCTAAGAGACAGTCTCCATTACTTCCGAACCAACTATCCGAGTATAGACCGGAAGTAGCTTAAATTCAAAGAAGTCGTACTGTCAGCTCTTGATAAATTTGTACCAAACATATTAATAAAGAGACGGAACCGATCCTCCATGGTACACAAACTAGTTCGGAACACTATTTCAGAATATTATTTCAGAATCGACAAAAAGGCATGCCAAATTTAAAAGAATACAAAATCCCGAAGATTGGCAAAGTTTTACAGAAACTCGAAATTTAGTGCAGATTTCAGTATGAGATGCTTTTAATAACTCCCACTGTGACACTGTCTAGAACTGTGACAGAAACTCCAAACAGATCCTGAAAAGTACACCAGCGGCAAGACCCAATCAATCGCTCCACTGCGCGATAGCGATGATAATTTTATTGATGACAGCGCCACTAAGGCGTAGTTAGTAAATACGGTTTTCCGAAATTCCTTCAACAAAGAAGACGAACTAAATATTCCAGAATTCGAATCGAGAACTGCTGCCAACATGAATAACTCGATAGATGCCATCAGTATAGTTAAGCAGCTCAAATGGGACAAGTCTTCCGGATAAGACACTATAACAGTTAGATTCCTTTCAGAGAATGCTGATAAAATAGCTCGATTCCTATCAGTCGTGCAGAACCGCTCGTTCGACGAAAGATCCGTACCGAAACAGTGGAAAGCTGCATAGGTCAGAGCTGTACACAAGAACGGAAATGAATATTCCGCCGAATTGCAGACTCCTATCACTGACGTCGATTTGTTGTAGGATTTAGGAACATAGACTGTGTTCGAACATTTTACCTCGAAGAAACTGACTGTTTACACATAGTCAGCACAGTTTCAGAAAATATCTTCCTTGTGCAACACAACTAGCTCTTCATTCTTGGGAAGTAATGAGTGATATCGATATGGGCTCTGAGATTGATTCCACGTTTCTGGATTTCCAGAAGGCTTTTGCTACCGTTCCTCACAAGCGGCTTCTCATCAGATAACATGCATGCCTATAGAATATAGTCTCAGTTGTGCGACTACATTCCTGATTTGCCTCTTAAATTGTTTGCAGATGATTCTGTCACATACCGCGGAATGCTTAGTAGATGCAACAAATCTACCAGAGAGACTGCCGACACAGACTTTTCCGTTCTCTGCTAGAGTATTGGTGTGCGGTATGGTATCCCTCGCAGATAGGATTGACAGGACATCGAGGAAGTTCGCTTGTTTTGTGTGTGTGTGTGTGTGTGTGTGTGTGTGTGTGTGTGTGTGTGTGTGTGTGTGTGTGTGAGAGAGAGAGAGAGAGAGAGAGAGAGAGAGAGAGAGAGAGAGAGAGGCGGGGGGAGGGGGGGGGGCTCTATGATAAGCTAGTTGGGGTAGCAATCATTAAAACCAAGGCGTTTATTGATGCGGCAAGATCTTTCACGATATTACTATCTCTAACTTTCTCTTCCGAATGCAAAAATAATTTGTTGATGTCCACTTACACAAGGAGAAATGATCATCGTAATAAAAGGAGAAATCAGAGCTCGCACTGAGAGAGATTTAAGTGTTCGTTTCGTCTGCGCGCTGTTAGAGATGGTAACGCTAAAGAAATAGAATGAAAGTGGTTAGAAAACCCTGTGCTAGATCCTAAATTGTGAATTGCAGAGTAGTCATGTAGATGTATATTCAGAACACTAACGATTATGCGAGAAATAGGGAAAAAGCAACCTTTGTGCTGTTCTTGTTGGAACGTCAGTGACGGCAAGTTTTCTACCAGGAACATATTGAAGGAGGTGCTAAAGTGGAGTGGCGAAGCTGTGGGCTTGTAATAGTGTCCAAATTTCAATCTAGCAGTCTTTACGCTTCCCACTGGGGGCCGAACAGCGCAATAACGCAGGGTTCGGTGTGGGGCGGCGGTGGGGTGAGTGGATTGCTGTAAGCTGTTGTGGGGTTGCTAACCACTGAGGGATACAGGGGGGACGAAGCCTCTACGTCGTTTCTAGGTCCCCAGTTCCACACAAATATGGTTTAAAAGGGCGCCTGTCACTCGGAATTGAATGTACGTCGACCGACCTCTCCGTAGAGGGACAGCTTCATAGCTAGTCATCTCACACGCCGTCTTGTCAGTTTGTGCACTTCCTTGTTATATAATTGAATTGACATGCCTTTCACATTCATGTCTAGCACTCCGAGAGTGCGCAACGGAAGTGTTAAAATAAGTGACGCACGTGTTCAGCCGCGTGTAAATAACGTTGAGAGATGCATGGAAATGTCTTCCACAGTTCTAAGCTCCTGTTTCTGAATATTTAATTTCCCTCTTCACTGAGTTCAGAGTATTACTAATGGTTGGCTATAAGCCAAATATGGAAATAGGTAACCTTTTGGATGAGCATCGTGTACGTTGATAGGCTCCATTTCGCAAAAACCTGTCAAGTTGTGAATGCATGTCATCTGTGTGGAAAGTTTATCGCGTTCGTTTGAGATGGTTTTCCATGTTATTTTTGTCGCACTGTTTCCTCGAAGTAATAGATGTCCTTACAATACGCGTGACTTATTTCGCAGAAGTCAGGATATTTTTCTTTCTTGCGATACTTGCGAGCATGCGTAGTTGTTAACGCAACCTGTTAAGCCTCGAACGCGGCTTTACAGGCTATGACGAAGAAAGCTGGGATATTTTTAATTCCCCTCTTGTTTAGCCATCTGCCTCCTTAAATTCATTTTTTAATGTTCTTAACTAATTACCATTTACGCACCTGAATATAATCTGCATTTTCATAAAAGAGAGAGGTTGACCATCATTTTAAAGAATATAACACCAGATCTAATTTTGTGCTTAGTTTTATGTGTGTAATAAATTAGAAAATTAATTTCAAATATTCCTAGTTAGTATCTTCTGTTATAGGGCGGAAGTTTATTGTTGATGTATAAACAAATATAAATTCTGTAATAATCATAAACATTTGGAGGACGAAATATTAGCAGACTTAAAGTATCTATTTGGCTCTAGTCGGAAACATGTTAGCATAGCCAGTCCTTCATTAATTCCAAAGTAATTCAGTTTTGTCAAAAGTATTGTTTGCGTAACTATGTATGTTAATTTCACGATTTAAACAAATAATTCGGCTTAATTCTTGCAGTAGAAGAAACTGTTAAAAATAACCAATTTTTCGATGTATTCCGTTAATATAATGAGTTAACTTTTAATTGTACTTTCTGTAAATTAACTTCGAACAATATGTAGTTTCAGTACCGATTATTGTGATATATAAGGGCGCGATTTTTTGTTACGAGACAGTCAGTCTATGGTAGAGTTTCAGACGAGTAACCTGTGCTGGTTAAAACAACAACAATGCTTCAATTTAACTGTGAAATAATTGTTAAACAATTAGGCCGCGTGTAAAAACCAATGATAGGGACAGCTCCATACGTACTTGATTATTCTTCAAGAACTGTGGACTCTGTGGTTGTGTTTTTTCTGCTCGTAGCTGTTCAGCAGTAAACTATCGTAGCAGTATGGGGAGTTCCGCCCGCAAACTATTAATGAGGCTTTTTTCAAGTTAAACAATAGTCCACTGGCCATATGACACTGTATTATTGGGGGTTGTGAACAGTGAAATCAAAGTACTATGAAACACAACTGTGCACTTTTCGGCTACATAATTTGCAATAGTCAGTGTCGGAAACCACAACCCATTTTTTCAGCCAGTGTAGCAACGCAGTACGTCGACACAGAGAACAGCAATCAATAAACGAAGAATCAAAAGCATGTGGGACCGCCACAAGGCGGTACTAAGCCGTATATGAGCCACAAACGTTGTCCTTTATTTTTAAAAGTTAGTGCTCGGCTGTGAATTATGACCGCTATCACAAAATTTGAAATGAACATTGCACGGTTTTATCTTTTGTAGTAATATAGTTAGGAGAACAGATAAATTTTATTTCTGGTCGTCTTTCTTTCCGTTACTGAACAAGCGAGCTGCTATAGTTTGGATATGGTCTTGATTGGCTCAGCTGTACTGAATAATAGGCGCCTTAAGGTTTGCTATAGCTTGCTTTGATTATTAACGTACAACGTTTTCTGAGAAAACTATTCCACTGAAATGAGAATCTTCACTTTCTTTTTAACAATATATTTTGCGTCTCATCAGTGGTGTGTTCGAAAGTACCATCAAGCCCCCGCCATCTAGCCGATTTTACGCGTAGTGTCTAATGACGACATGTTGTTGGTTAGAGAAATACTAAGCCATAAACAAAGTAAGGTTCAAAAAATGGTTCAAATGGCTCTAAGCACTATGGGACTCAACATCTGAGGTCATTAGTCCCCTAGACTTAGACCTACTGAAACCTAACTAACCTAAGGACATCACACACATCCATGCCCGAGGCCTGCGACCGTAGTAGTCACGCGGTTCCGGACTGAAGCGCCTAGAACCGCTTGGCCACCGCGGCCGGCAAACAAAGTAAGGGAATACTGTATATACCCATTAGCTTTCATTTTGCCATGGCTTCTCATTTCACAACAAAATATTCTCACGTCACCCGGACATGGGTAATCTCTCATAAATTACGTATGATACAGAAACGACGATTTATTTCTGTTTAATACACGTTACTTTTTAGTGTACAGAAATACATAATGCCTTTTCGATGAAATTATCACTTTTTAACGTATATTAAGAATCGAGGGTATAGCTCTCGTTAATGTTAACCACTGGAATTGCGGGAAATATTGCCGGTGTAAAGTTTTAGTGGTGTTCGCGATGTTCACGTGCTAAGTAGAGATGGAAGTGCGTTGCGCTGCCAACATTGCTTGTTACTTTTGGCACTTCCCGGTTTTTCTTTCCGGTACATGACTGCAAACATTAATAAGCATCATATGTCTATACTTCTTTATTACGGAGCCATCAATGCCAGCAAGGAAAAAAAATAAAAACCTCGGTAGATAAAAATTTGAGTGAACTGATCATACACCGAAGTACGCGCTCTTCTGTTGTAGTGTCACCTACCGAAGATCTTGTTTAAATATTTTGACGAGCTTTGGAAAGTTAGGATCGTTCTTGTTACGTAGGCTAACATGATGCGCAGCTTAAGTGCAAGGGTCAGCATTGCCATAGTCGTAGGCCTGAAGTAAGACTAACACGATGGAAAAAAAAAGCAGCCAAAGCTGCAGATTTCACTATCATTTACTTGATGTGCGGTTTCTGGTTGGGGCCCATCTTCAGATCGTCCTGCAGGACAGAAAACCAAAATTACTATAATGTACAATACAGTTATTACCAAAATATTGACTGCACGTCAGAAATACAGAACATATTGTTTCAGGTTATACGTGCCAGATTGTCAAAATGGTATTTTCCAAAATATAAAAACCACGTCAGGGTACTGTATACGTATAACGAAGTGCAAATGAACAGTTCCAGAGCGCACAGATAACTGGCAAACTCTATTCCTGCTGCCGTAAGGCATCTTGACATGGTTTTTATATTTCTGGTTCAAATGGCTCTGAGCAGTATGGGACTTAACATCTATGGTCATCAGTCTCCTAGAACTTAGACCTACTTAAACCTAACTAACCTAAGGACATCACACAACACCCAGTCATCACGAGGCAGAGAAAATCCCTGACCCCGCCGGGAATCGAACCCGGGAACCCGGGCGTGGGAAGCGAGAACGCTACCGCACGACCACGAGCTGCGGACTATATTTCTGGGAAATACCATTTTAACTATATGGTACGTATATCTTGAAACGATACGTTCCGTATTTTTGTCGTGCTCTCAGTAATTTGGTAACAGTTCTATTGTACATGATTATAACTTCGGTTTTCTGTCCTGTAGGATGATTTGAAAATTGGTCCCTATTATTCTGTTGTACTGATTAACGCAAGTTACTGCCCTGCAATTACTCCAGCGTGCTGGAAGTTTGTCCTGAAGTAAGACTGTCGTGTGACGTGTTCAAGGTTGACTGAACGTCCTGAAACACCGGCGTTGTACAAAGTACCTCAAAGCTTCAGGATCAAAATTATGCAGATCGTAGAGGATCAGGTACTGAGTGCTTCAGTGCAAGGAACTAATGACAGAGAAAAATAGTTCCGTTTGGTAACATAAACAACTTAAGCTCATAGCAACTAGTCAAAATGACGACGGTCGGTCTCAGAATGGAGCTCTGGGTTCAAAATAATTTCGCTCCACTGCTTGCACACAGTATTTGTGATAGGGGCGTAGATGCTACGTCACCAGTACCATCTTTTCTGTGTTCTTAGAAGTGTCCACTTCACGCGCATGTTGAAGGACCCTTATAGGTGAATCTTCCCACAGTTTCAGTAACGAGTAATTCCCCCATTTTCAACAACCATTCATGATCTGTAAACGGTGGTGATCTCCACCGTGAACACTTCAGACACTGTGAATTGTTTTTAAGATAGTGCTACCAACGCTGATTCGGCAGGCATTTATTAGTTACGAAACGTAAACCGTTTACAAACACGTGCTATTTCAAGATCTCGTACCGCTTGAAATATTCTTTCCGACCATTGGTTTTTAATTCTGTCGCCTATGTGTAATCCTTGTAGACGCTTCAATATACTGCGCAGAGCCACCCAATAATGCGGTTAAAGTACGTAGTCTGAGTCTGTTCGTCAAGCACGAGGAATTAAGAGCGTGATGTAAACAGTTTGTGCCGCGTTGTCACCCACTGGGATTTTCCATTAATAAAAGTAGTGCCCCAGCTCCTGTTTGCTGTCCATCTTCGTCACCTCTTTATTAAGCGCAGGCTCGTCAAATATTTCGAATGGAGCCCCGTGCCCTCTCGTCAGACACTGTGAATTACATAGGTCGCACGCCGTCTCCTCGGTGAACGTACGGCTAGCGGAAAACCTTGTTTTATTTGTGCTCTCTTTAAAGTTCAACGAAATAATCGATGCCATCACATGTGGTCGTCTTGAGTAAAAACTGTCGGCAACCCTTTGATTTGAAACATGACAGTGCTTCAGTAGGCGTGGTTCTGTTTGATATGCTCTTGCCTCCTCCGATCTCTCGACCGACTACCCAGTCATTTATAGATAGACTTAAACTTCAACGTGGGCTCAAAAAAGTAGTGTAACTTAGCATTTTTCGCAAATGTAAATCATTGTCAGAGGCGGAAAGAGCGGTAAGTGACAGAAGTACGTAGTTCCAAATCCAACTAGGGATTTTGCGCCGGATGTAAGGATATGCAGTGTAGCACTTCCACACGTCGCCACCTTTCCCTTTGCCCTTGCGACAGAGGGGACAGGAAGAGTAGCGGCGTAAAGTTTCTGATAACCAGTCCTGTCGCCAATGTCTTGGATTAAATTCCAAACCTCTTCGCAGTGTGTCATAAAGTGAGGGCATGCGACATTGTGGTTGGTAGTCCACCTGTCCGCCGGATGGTGACATTAAGCATCATCACGTCCAACGTGAACACACACACACACACACACACACACACACACACACACACAGGAAGCGAGCGGGTTGAAGTATCTTCACATCATAAAGGGATATGACGACAAGTGTGAATATTGCTGAATTGCTGTGTAGGCGCTGTGGTGGACAGAATAATGATGGGACAGATGACTGATCCATCCTACAAGAGACAAGAGGTATGGGGGTTCTTAAACTGATGGCAGCACTGTGACGTCGCCACGAAGCAACAACTGCAGGTGTACCCAGTGTTCAATCGTGGGTCGGATCGGTGATCAGTCGTGAGACCGTGTGTATGTCTTGCATGAGAGGTGTTCAATTGAACAAACCATTGTGTCCATGAACACCAACATGCTGCATACATTCACCCATCCAGAATAAACATATGCTGTGCGGGGGTACTGCGACAGTGCCCGTGCGGCTGTGACAGAATACCAGAAACGTGTCCCTGACGGCGAACCCCCTTTGCCAGGGTATTTTCCAGGGTTTATCAAACATTACGATAGTACAGAACATTGCCCAGTGTACACGTAACATCAGAACGTGAGACCATCCAGACGGTTGAGGAAAGGGAATACGTTATTGCAATGGTACAATGGAGTTCCCACCACCTGTACACAGCACATTAGCCGTCAGCTAGATATTCCACGAATGCGAGTGTGGCGTACGTTACATTTTGAGGGCTTATACTCCTTCCATTGGCAGCCTGTGCAATATGTGCATTCAGTTGCTTCAGTAAATAGATAACAATTTCGTGAATGGTTAGCTGTATACAGAGACGTCGTGCAGTACACTTTATTTACAGACGAGGCTACAGTTACACGCAGTGGTATCATGAACATTCGCAGTTATCATACACGGACGATGGAGAACCCACATGTTACTAGATTTAAAGTCAGATTCTCAGTGAACATCTCGTGGGGTATGATTGATGAACTGGTAATAAGGTAGTTTTTTCCGATAGGCTGTGACAAAGGTGGTCCACTGTTTGTTGTTACAAGGATTTAAATTACTGTACTCCTTCTGCGTGGTACTTGCTTAGGGTGTTTTAGATTCACAAAGAAGTACATCGTTTTAGTTCTCTGCACAGGCCTCTTTTAACGTTATAGGCATAACATTCTCTTATTACACTATTACAATAAACATATATTTGCAACTTCCTTCGATTTTTAACCGCACAAGATTGGTCATGAAGACTAGTTTCTCTTAAATACTGCCCGCGGTCTGAGGCGCCATGTCACGGATTGCACGGCCCCTTCCGCCGGAGGTTAGAGTTCTCCCTCAGGAATGGGTGTGTGTGTGTGTGTGTGTTATTCTTAGCATAAGTTAGTTTAGGTAGGGACCGATGACCTCAGCAGTTTGGTCTCTTAGGAATTCACACACATTTGAACATTCTTTCTTAAACACTTGCCGGTCACTTCCTCCCCCGATATTTCCTTAACTTCAAAAACGTGGTTACTGTTTTGAGGACCTGTGCCTTTCTTTATAGAAGAAGACCTGAAGTAAGAGTCCAATTTTAGATTCTGGAAGCCAACATAAATTAAGATTGTGGTATGGAACGCCATACCCAAGACATGCCCTGGAATGCATCTGCCCTCTCGCTCTCTCATTAATAGTTTCCCGCTCGGGCAGTTGAAGGCGTTCTCAGTCACAAATGCTGAATTCGCACGCCTCCTAGTATCTGCCGGCAAATCATAGTCGCCTATCACGCAGAAACTATTCCATTCGTCATAGTGGCAGGAGCTCTGACGCGCCCCCCCCCCCTCCCCCCCCCCCCCTCACACATTCAGTGCAGCTATCTGTAAGCCACCTGTCCGTGAGTGTACACATTACGCTTTATCTGTGGCATGTAGTACAATCCGTTAGCACCACGGGGAGCCACGTTATTTTAGCACCGGTAAGGCACTCCAGGAGGGACACTTAACGTTAGCATTTTCCTCGATGCACACTGTTTTAGAGCGGTGAATCAGATTACGTATGTTCAACGTGCTAAAATTACGCCGCGACATTCATAAGGGTCCTTCTGAGTCAAATCTGAAGTGACTGTCAGTATTTATAAGATAGCTTAATTTATTTGTTGTCATCTTGCAGGCTTTCTCGGCAAAATTAATGATTTTCAAGTTTCCTTCCACAATTTTTCGCCAATTTCCGTAGTTGTCTTGGTCTCAAAGAGCCTACTAAATCTGCTATCGGTAAACACCGTCTCACGTGTGAAGCTTGAAATGGAATACGAAGAGACCTTTTAGCGTTTCCTCCTTCATGCCTTTCTTTATGCATATGTCGAAATGACCATGACGACACAGTGTTCAGGAATGCATCAAGAAAGGGGGGAGGGGATTAGAGTATCTCCGCCACACTCTGTAAAGTGGGTTGCGGGGTGTAGTTTTAATCGTAGTAGTAGTGCAGGGAAACTGAAGTACACGTAGGTAACGATATCTGGGTGACCTCTCATACACTGGAACCAGGTTAAATTTTCACTCCGTTAAGGTGTGAAAATTCATTTTCTAGCATCACTAGGGCTGTGACTGCGCATGTCATCTTTCTCAGCAGTGCTGGTCCAGTGTAGAGATGGGCAAACTCGTTCATCCTTGGGAACTAGTTCACCGCTGATCGTTGTTTTTTTTTTGGGAACCGTTCATTTTTACTCGTTCACCGTTCATTTGTGCTTAGTATATGGTTCTTACGAAAAACTGAAAACTAGTAGTGTAGGTGACTGAAGGATGGAGGGCACCAAGAGGGGGCACTTGCCTACCCTTTGGAGTATAGAGTTTTTATTCATTACAGGATTCTTACACACTTCTAGAACTAATTTCTGTGATTCTGTAGAACCTCTCGTTTAGCCAACTGTAGCCTTGTGTGGCTGATCGCAGGGAAATAATATAGGGTGGCGCACGGAAAACCGGCCCCGAATACAGATTGCTCGCCAATTACGGACGATGTGTTGCCCGTTACGAGCAGATACAACAAACAGACAAATATGTAATAATTAGTCAGTGAAGAGATAACAAGCTAATGCAAGCAACAATTGCGAAACAATCGATGACGATGTGTAAAGAGCTGGAGAAGAGAACGTGAAAATCTCACGCGACGCGCATGGGCTATAGCTCATGTAGTCTTGTAAGCCTGTTGGTGGCTGTTTCCCAACTTAACAGACCGCAACTGTCGTGCATAAAATTCTTCGTTTCGCCTTCCACTACATAGCTATGCTACGTTGTAAACAATAATCGTTTACACCCTATATATACTTCACGTTGTCTCTGAGTTCGTAGGCGTAGTAGAGACTTTATGGAAGCATAAAATAAAATGTGGTTTTATCATACTTGCGTCACATACTTTGTTGCATTATTAAAGTTAATGCAGCAATAATAATAATAATAATAATAATAATAATAATAATAATAATAATAATAATAACTATGGAAGAGTTACAACTGCTGGTTTATATAGGAGCACTCACTACACTAAATATACACACTAGGCAGAGATCAGAACCAACCAACACACAGAAGAAACCCACAAAGCCAGCATGGCAACACAGGCTACAGATTAGAATAGAAAAACTGAGAAAAGACATCGGACAGCTAACACAATTTATTAGAAATGAAATGTCAGAAAAGACGGAAAAGGTTAGGTAAAATCTCACAACAAGGAGTGATAGAGCAATTAGATGAAAAGAAGCAGAAATTACAAGCATTGGCCAAACGACTTAGAAGATACAAAAAAAGTGAAATAGAAGGAAACAAAACCAAACATTCAACACAAACCAAAAGAAATTTTACCAAACAATAGATACACACACATTAAAATAGACAATCCACCAAATATAACAGACATGGAACACTTCTGGAGCAACATATGGTCAAACCCGGTACAACGTAACAGGCATGCACGGTGGATACAAGCAGAAACAGATACATACAAGATGATACCACAAATGCCTGAAGTGATAATTTTGCAATATGAAGTCACCCAAGCTCACAATTGGAAAGCCCCTGGAAAAGATAAAATAGCAAATTTCTGGCTAAAGAAATTCACCTCAACACATTCACATCTAACTAAATTATTTGACAGTTACATTGCAGACCCATACACATTCCCTGATACTTACACATGGAATAAATTATCTGAAACCTAAAGATCAAGCAGACACAGCAAACCCAGCTAAATATCGCCCCATAACATGCCTACCAACAATCTACAAAATATTAACTTCAGTCATTACACAGAAATTAATGACACATACGACACAGAACAAAATTATAAATGAAGAACAAAAAGGCTGCTGCAAAGGAGCACGAGGATGTAAAGAGCAACTGATAATAGATGCAGAGGTGACATATCAAGCTAAAACTAAACAAAGGTCGCTACACTATGCATACATTGATTACCAAAAAGTTTTTGATACTGTACCCCACTCATGGTTACTACAAATAATGGAAATATACAAAGTAGATCCTAAATTGATACCGTTCCTAAACATAGTAATGAAAAATTGGAAAACCACACTTAACATCCAAACAAATTCAAATAATATCACATCACAGCCAATACACATTAGGCGTGGAATATACCAAGGAGACTCATTAAGTCCTTTCTGGTTCTGCCTTGCTCTGAACCCACTATCCAACATGCTAAATAATACAAATTATCGATACCATGTTACTGGAACATACCCACACAAAATCACACATCTGCTATACATGGATGATCTAAAACTACTGGCAGCAAAAAATCAACAACTCAACCAATTACTAAAGATAACAGAAGTATTCAGCAATGATATAAATATGGCCTTTGGAACAGACAAATGTAAGAAAAATAGCATAGTCAAGGGAAAACACACTAAACAAGAAGATTACATATTGGATAACCACAGCGACTGCATAGAAGCGATGGAAAAAACAGATGCCTATAAATATCTAGGATACAGACAAAAAATAGGAATAGATAATACAAATATTAAAGAAGAACTAAAAGAAAAATATAGACAAAGACTAACAAAAATACTGAAAACAGAATTGACAGCAAGAAACAAGACAAAAGCTATAAATACTTATGCTATACCAATATTGACCTACTCATTTGGAGTAGTGAAATGGAGTAACACAGACCTAGAAGCACTCAATACACTTACACGATCACGATGCCACAAATATAGAATACATCACATACATTCAGCAACTGAAAGATTCACATTAAGCAGAAAGGAAAGAGGAAGGGGATTTATCGGCATAGAAAACCTACATTATGGACAGGTAGACAATTTAAGAAAATTCTTTCTAGAACGAGCAGAAACTAGCAAAATACACAAAGCAATCACTCATATAAATACATCGGCTACACCACTGCAATTTCATAACCACTTCTACAACCCTTTAGATCACATAACATCAACAGATACGAAGAAAGTAAATTGGAAAAAGAAAACACTACATGGCAAGCACCCGTATCATCTAACACAGCCACACATCGATCAAGACGCATCCAACACATGGCTAAGAAAAGGCAATATATACAGTGAGACGGAAGGATTCATGATTGCAATACAGGATCAAACAATAAACACCAGATATTACAGCAAGCATATGATTAAAGATCCCAATACCACAACAGATAAATGCAGACTTTGCAAACAACAAATAGAAACAGTAGATCACATCACAAGTGGATGTACAATACTAGCAAATACAGAATACCCCAGAAGACATGACAATATAGCAAAAATAATACATCAATAGCTTGCCTTACAACATAAACTTCTAAAACAACACGTTCCCACATACAAGTATGCACCACAAAATGTACTGGAGAATGATGAATACAAATTATACTGGAACAGAACCATTATAACAGATAAAACAACACCACATAACAAACCTGACATTATACTCACCAATAAAAAGAAGAAATTAACACAACTAATCGAAATATCCGTACCCAATACAACAAATATACAAAAGAAAACAGGAGAAAAAATTGAAAAATACATCCAACTGGCTGAGGAAGTCAAGGACATGTGGCATCAGGATAAAGTTGACATTATACCAATTATACTATCAACTACAGGAGTCGTACCACACAATATCCACCAGTACATCAATGCAATACAGCTACATCCAAACTTATATATACAACTACAGAAATCTGTAATTATTGACACTTGTTCAGTTACCCGAAAGTTCCTAAATGCAATGTTACATATACCGTACAGTTAAAAGGAAGTCACGCTTGATCAAGGTCCGCGTCACCTTCCATTTTTAACCACACATAACGTCTGAGACAAGAAAGAAATAATAATAAAGTTCGCAATAATAAAGTTTTTGGTTTGAAAGCTCCTTTTGAACAAATGTTTTTCAGATAATAAGTTAATACAATTCTATGGCAATCTATGTCTTTTCAAATGGAGAGGCACCGCTTTTCCTACTGAGCCAAAATGGCCCACAACCCATTTTTTTCCGAAGAAACCAAACTAGTAGGTAAAGCAAATTGGAAACAACCAAACTTAAAAATAATTAGAGCCTTCCTAAATGTAATGTTTTGTATATGAAAGATACACGAAAATCGTTTTATATGAATTTTCTTACACTAAAAATTAAGCAGATTATTGAAAGTTAGCTGCTAAATCAAGTCGATGAAACCAAAAAATATACGAATAGCAAAAAAAAAACCTTGCCTTTATAAGTATGTCTTCTGCTGTTCATCGATATAATGAAGTGAGCTGATATGCCCTTTTGTTACGTAACTATAAAATAATTTTTGATTGCCGGTCGTGGACACTAAATAGCCAGAACCAAGTGCAAGGACAGTTTGGAACACACGTAAAATAGGCGAGCGCAGTGAACGAAACGAACAACTAGATACTGAACTAACTAGGAGCAGTCGGCAGTGGAACTGAGACAGGTGGTCATGCGAAGAACGACGAGTGCGGCCGAGGGAGACAGAGACCGAGGCTGGAACGAGAACTTCCGAAGTGACCCCCGCGACCGAAGTGACCTAGTGAACCGATCTTTCCTCGTTCCCGGGAACTATAAGTAGACTGCCACGACCGAAGTGAACTATGAACCGATCGTTCCTTGGAATTCGTTCCTCGGCCCTTTCGTTCATCTTGGTGAACCGTTCCTTTGCTCACGTTCGTTCGCGAACTACCCATCTCTAGTCCAGTGGGCTATGCAGGAAAGCCTCTGTGCGACTTGGAAAACTGGAGTCGAGAGATACTGCTCTGGGCCGTATGACGTGCGTGGATAGCTCAATCGGTACAGAAAAGTTCAGAGGTAGGGAGCGAGGCGCTGTGTTGCACAGTTTTAATCTTTCGGGGAAATTTCGAGAAACCAGTGCTTTGCTGCCGTGCGGTACTGCTGCTCCTGTATAGGCCAGGCAGGCGCTGCCGAGAGGTGGGGATGGCGTCTGGAGTTAAGGGGTCCGTGTTTTTCCACTGTCTCGGCGCTGAGTTGGGCGAGCTGTCTATCAGCCACTTAGTTGCGCAACGGAGGTGGGCCCGCGCCCCTGTGCCCACGGCTCATTGGCACGCCCCGTCAATTTCTCGACTGCAATAAACGGACGTATTCCCTAGTACTGGCCGCCATATGCGATTGACATCTATTTGTCCTCCTGGCTACTGGAACTTTAAGGTTCACGGTTGATGCCACACTACACAGTGCAGTCCGTCACTAGCAGAGTTTCGGATTTCCACGCCCACATCGTTATTACATCCAGTGGCCAAGAAAGCGCAAAAGACGGTGACTATGTGGCTTTCGTGAAAGTGGAGCACAGAGAAATGTGACCTTACTAGGTGGTCGTAGAGATCTGTCGAAGGACAATTCCGGGGTTCTGTCTCCGAGGCCTAAGGAGATTACCGTAGTTGAGGCACGAACTAGTTAGGGAACGGAGTGCTGTGGATAGTTACCTGGCTCTGAGGCAAATGTGCACATACCAGTTTGATCGTCTTACAGTCCAACACAACAGGGGACCAATATGGTCTGGTAGCAAGGACCAAGACGGGATCCACGTCACCTGGATCATAGTTGAAACTGGACTGTGCGGCTGATCCCGGAGGAGGTTAGTCATCTCTCGTGTGTGTGTGTGTGTGTGTGTGTGTGTGTGTGTGTGTGTGTGTGTGTCCTAGGATAATTTAGGTTAAGTAGTGTGTAAGCTTAGGGACTGATGACCTTAGCAGTTAAGTCCCATAAGATTACACACACACACACACACACACACACACACACACACACAAACACACAGTTGAAACGGAGTGCTAGATGTAGAAACAACTATCTACCTTCTCATGCTCTTGACATAGACAGGTGTGGTCCCAGGAACACTATCATTTGATATAATGCTACAGGAGAATAAATGTTACACAGTTGTTACAAATCGTAAATATGTGGAACAGAGCATGGACTATTTGCATGGATTTTAGATTACATCATTGATTGTCCGAAGTACCAAAACTGCAAAACTAGAAGAATTTCAGCTATTCTCCATACAAGTTGGCGAGCGATTCGGTACTGTGAAAGCATGTCGATGGCAATTACGCTCGTCTCACGGCACCTTCGACCGATCAATGTGGTGCAGTAATTAAGACACAGGACCCAGATTCGGGAGGATCGGAATAAGATTCCTCGTCTGGCTGTACAGACTGATGTTTCTACGAATGCCCAAAATAGCTAAAGGCAGATTCTGGGGTGCCTCCTTCGAAACGAAGACTCCCTATGCTTTTCTAGTCAAAGCCTGTGCTATGTCACTAATGACCTCGACGTCAGCGTAACGATAAATCCCAGTCTTCCGCTTGTCAAGACACGATTATTCTCACTATTGGTGTGTTTGTGTCATTGGTCGATGTGATTGCCCACAGTCCACCCCCCAACTCCCTATTCACTGATTTGTGAGTGTGAAACAGAATGCAGGTGACATATGTGGTGGTGTCACTACATACTTCGCGCAGGTCTGTATGTTACACTGCAACAGTACTGGTGTCCCCCCCCCCCTCCCCCACAATCCCTTGACAGTGTGTTGTGGTGAAACGACGGATCTTAGAATCTTAGATAGCAGACCGACTACGACGGTGTGAAGTCTGTTAAAATTATCGATTTCACCCTCATCATCGCTGACCCTGATACAGCTAAGAAGGTGCCTAGTGCGACGCGCACCAACATGAACGTTACATATTCATTCGAGCACTGACCTGGATCGCATCGAAAGTTAATTATAAACATCTAGTAGTTCCACATACACAACATATTTGATTGTTGGTTACAAACACAAGGAGCGAGTAGATGTCACTGAAATAATGAAATAATCCTGATTAACATAAGTCTGGAAACCAGTGATCTCCCCGATACGACATATGCAGTAACACTAATTTTGCAACACTAGTAATGTCTCATGCTAGTTTTGGATGATGTTCCTGATAGCGAAAAGATGCACATGTGGTACATGTACATGATGGTGCTCCTGCACACACTTTCATGTGGTTGTCTGGGAATATGTAACACGAGTTTTCAACAAGGGTACCAGTCATGGTTCGCCAATACCTGGTCTCTCAAGTGCAGATGTACAGTTTAGATCTTCGGGGACTCTGTTATTAAATATTTATGTGTTCAGTCGTAATATATCGTATCGGGGAAATCATACGTTTCCAGTCCTGTGTTTGTCATTATTTGCTTATTTCGTTGTCCTCTAATTGCTCCATTCGTTTACACCTATAATAGTGAAACTCTTTGTATGATTGGAAAGGCACTGTATAGTACATCACAGGGGAAGCGCCATACGAATCTTAGCGATTTTCTATGTTATTCCGTTCGCTTATTGAGCGCGGGGGAGGGGGTGGGGGTGGGAGAGACTGATACACACTGATAAAATCCACCTCGGTGGCTCAGAGGGTGGGTGCCAGACTACAAATCCAAACGTCCAGTGTTAGGTCCTCTGGATCCTAGGATTACTTCTGCCACGTGCTCTCTTCTCTAATCGCAGTGAGTTTTTTATATGAAAAATGCAGAACTGCGTCGCGGTTCTAAGTTCACGTGAAATTATAGGTCTCCCTGCGTCTAGCTGCGTAAGTCGAAAGCTCGGAGCAAGGAAATTGCATACTACCTCAAATAACACCGTGCGTAGTAAATCATTGTGAAGTTTTATCTACCCATCACGTTGGTAACAGCCTTAATTACTTCCAGCCTAATTTTTCTCATAATTTTCCTCATTCCTATTCGTTATTTACCATGAGTATAGAATTGTTCTATGTTCGACTCTCTCCTTCTAACACTGGTTCTCTAATTTTACGAAGCAGGCTTCGATAGAATAAAGCAGCTTTTTTGTGCACTTTAGTATGAGCTGTATAGCTTAAGGAGAGGCATGCATGAACTTTAAATGAATTCGAAAGCAAATTCTATCCACCGATTTGACAAAAAATGCTAAAATGTTTTGGTCTTTCAAAGTTTGTCGTGGGCGCCGGTTACCCTAGTTATACAACTGAATACTAGAAAGGATTTGCATACAGATAAACATTTAATTCCACACCCAGTGAGAAGTTAAAAGAAACCTCGGTAATAGCTCTATTATTCAAAACCTAAAGTTTTAAGCTCAAGGTAGAAATTATGATCCTAAACCGAGTGCTTTGACATAAGGAACTAATGGCCTGACTGAATATTTAATTCCTTACTGATGTAAACATGTTAAACCTTACTGCAATCACCTAAGCTTATATCATCTATTTAAAGTATCGTCCGCCAGTCTCAGTATTACAAGGGCAGAGACATTTCGCCACACCTCTCAAATACCCCCCCCCCCCTCCCCCCGTTGCATTTCCGTCCCTCTCCCTCTCCCTCGGGAATACGTAGCACGAATCTTCTTCTTCTTCTTCGCCAATATCTGAACTCTCAGGTCCCCGGCCTGAACACCTGGACGGCTGGACGGAAAGTTGAACCGCAGCCCTTCCTTATGATATTCCATTCGCTAACCATTGCGCCATCTCTCTCGGTTGGAAAAGTGTTAACAGAACGTATTTTAACTACCTTGATGATAGTGTACTGGTTTGCTTCGAGTACAAACTAACTCCAACAATGAATGGAAGAACGTCATAGAGCAAGTATGTAAGTAGAGCTGAAAAACAGGCGCTTTTCATTCGTTAGGCTTCCCAGGCAATGGATCCTGTTGTGCTATGCATTAAATATAAGTATGCAAGTTCCTGTAACAAGTAATGCTCAGTCTTCGGTAACCAGTCATGAACTTGAAATACTGGAAATACCGTCGACAGACAATAGAATTTGCATTACCCCTTTAAGGTAGCTGCAACACTGTCGGTTCGGCAGGCAGTCGTTGGTTGTGGCATATGAGCATGTGACAAAAACCTGCCTCACGCATTGTCCATTCAAGAACTCGTGACGCCCCAAGGATACCATTCGTTCCATATTTCAGAACACTCAATGTAGGCTCCTCTAGTAGGTTTGGGCCAGCCCCGTGTATAGGTGTTGACTAGAACTGCGCAGCAGTATACGACACTTCACAAGAACGTCATGTCAGAGTGGAGTTGTGGAACAATGCAGCCCGTGAATGAACGCCACGATTGAAGTGGTCTCAGAAGCTACTAATAGAACGCTTGAGAGAGCGTGAGAGCGGTCGCTGTAGTGAGGAAACACCGCAGGACCTTGACGGTAGGAATGAGAATTCCTAAACAGTAAGATGCGAGGCCGTACACGTCGCAGTTTTCGCCGTTATACCCACCCAACAACTGTAGTTCAACTCTCAGCTTAAGCGAGGAAAAACCTGACTGTGATTTCCACCACAAAATCAGTAGAATTATGATGGAGGAAACTAGACGCTATGCCAATGGTCCGCTGACCTGTGTAGACATACGTTAGACAAGAGCGGCGGTAGTTGCGTAATACACTTCGCTGAAGGTGCCTACAGTGACCGTGAAACTTAATCAGACGCATTCATTCTCACTTGAATTTACACCTGAGGCTGCTCCATCCAGGAATCTAACTCGACTGCAGTACATGCCTAGTATACATGGTTGTGTATCAAAACTATTCTCTACTGCGCGAGAGGACGTCCTCTGATATCTAAACTGGTAAAAGGGAAGGACTAAGAATGGAAAATGAGAGGTTGTCCCGTCGACGACGAGGTCGTTAAAACTGAGCATTAGCTCGAACGTGGAAATGTAAAGAATCATTGTGGCATTTCCCTTCGGCGATTTAGGGAAAACACACAAAACCAAAATCTGGAAGGCGGGACGGAAATTTGAACCGTAGCGCTTCCGAATGGTATTCCATTCACTAACCACTGCGCCACCTCTCTCGGTTGGGGAAATGTTAACACAACGTATTTTAACTACCTTCTTTACACTAGTAATACTGTACTGGTTTGCTTCTGGTACAAACTCCAACAATGAATAGAAGAACGTCATAGAGCAAATATGTAAGTAGAGCTGAAAACCAGTTACACATTACACTAAAATAATGTACACCAGCTTATAAAGTAGAAAACTGTACAAACTAACAATATAGTCGTAGAACCAGTTTGTGTATTTATATTTAGAACAGTTGGACGGCGATTAGATGGACAGCAAAAAAAGTAAAAAAGGTCAATAGTGCTTTTGGCAAACTAAAGAGGGTTTTGAAAATTAGGGTGGCAAGGACTGTGTTTTTACAATCAATGTATATCATCAGTTTAGAAAATTGTTGTGAGCCATGAGCCTTTGATACGAAACTACTAAAACACTTACTACGGTGTCGTCTAACTGACGTGTTGAAGATCTTCTCTAGAACTGAAGGAGAGAAATGTGTGCGAACTTTGTCTTGCACACCTTGACTCCCGAAGAAAACAGACACGTGAATGCCCGCCGCGTCTTGACTGAAAAGCAAAACGTAGACAATTACTTTCTGAAAAAATCATCACAGGTGACGACACTTAGTGTCATCAATACGAATCCACCACAAACCGACAAAGTGCAGAAATTCGCAAGAAAGATCAATGCATTTTACGCATAACAGACATTCAAGCCAATGTGATACGCGAGTTGAACAACGCCCCAAAGAAGGATTTTCTGACAGTTTCGTATGGTTGCATGAACGTTCCGTGCGATGTATTAAAGTGGCAGGGGGCTATGCGGAACACTGGAAACATTCACATCACCATTTTAGCTTTTCAGTGTCATTAATCCTATGTCGAAATTTTTTAGATTGACAGGGTAGGTTTACTTACCGAGCAAAGTGGTGTCGCACTTTAGGAATTTTTGGTAGAAGCAGTAGAACAAAGGAAAAGGGTCACCAGGCTGATCGGAGTGACGAAGTAATTATGTCCTTAACGAGAAGATAACGGAGAGACACGTAGGCAGGTGAATGGATGGTAAATGTACTAAGAAGTTCTTCGCTGTCTTGAGGCAGATGATGACGACAGCAACGTAAAGGAACGTGGGTAGATTACATTAGAAAATATGCAGGAGCAAGATGAACGGTGTGTGTAACTGAAGACAGTACTTCGTTGGGGAGATAGGAGGAGGCTTTTATCCGGTACTGAATGTCAAAAATCTGATGCTGAAATTCCTTACGTCAAAACTAAACGAAGCTCTCATTAAACGGGAAGGTTGGCTTTGAAAGGCACAGTGATTTACTAAGCGCAGTACTATGGCAGGCGGTATGGCTCTTGCTACACAATTCCTGAAGGCTGACTCTTTCGGCCATATACTTAAATGAGAGCGCAGTGCTCGTTAACTCACAACCTACAGCGAAAATAATGTATATCTCATTTCTTCCTTGTAAATTGTTTCGGTATAGGTACTATTTGTGTCTGGTACTATATTTTATTCAAAACAGAATTAACAACTTTTGGAACAATAAAATGCATCTGCAAGCGGTTTCTTTCAGTTGCCCTCAAGGAACTTCTTTCTCGTTTTAATTGCCGTATTTTTGAGGGTAGTTCTGCATGTCTGTAGGTAATAATTTGTCGATTTTCGTTTTCTTAAACCTTTCCTAATGAAGGAATATTGGTCGTGTCGGTATTATGTTTAGCCACTGATGCTACGCCGCACTTGCCCTTCGCTTTAAAAAAAATGGTTCAAATGGCTCTGAGCACTATGGGACTTAATATCTGAGGTCATCTGTCCGCTAGAACTTAGAACTACTTAGTCCTAACTAACCTAAGGACATCACACACATCCATGCCCAAGGCAGGATTCGAACCTGCGACCGTAGCGGTCGTGCGGTTCCAGACTGTAGCGCCTAGAACCGCTCGGTCACCTCGGCCGGCCCCTCGCTTTCGTCCGATCTTTTTGGTTCTTTGCTGCAATTCAGACGCTATCTGCATAAGGTTGACATGTAAAGTCCACACCGTAGAAATTTTGAGTTTTACTCCGATCAAAAAGACCAAGCAAGGTGGCTCAGTGGTTATCACATTGGACTGCATTTGGGAGGATGACGGTTCAGACCAGAGTGTGGCCATCCTGATTTACGTGTTATGTGATTTACCCCAAATCGCTTCAGGCAAATGCTGGGGTGGTTCCTTTAAAAGGGCAATGCCGACCTCCTTCTCTATCCTTGCCTAATAAGACAGTACCGATGATCTCGCTGTTTAATCCCGTACTCGAAATAAACCAACAAACTCCGATTAAAAGGATACTGCGGTGTCATCATCATAATTATCATCAATAAAGGACATCTTGTTTTACAGGCTTGTGATACCTGGACAAGTGACGGAGCGATAATCATAATTCTCGATATGAAATTAGGGTATATGTTTTAATGGCGTTCATGAATATGTAACTGAATCCTTTTGAGATCGTTACACTGGGTAACTACTTGTGAATTATTCCATCGAGCGCTTACACGAAGTCCACCGACCGTACAGCTCCTCTTGCTTTTGCTGTGTATGTTGCCACAATAAAGTATCTATCCGAAACACTGTGCAGCTTCAATGTTAGATGTACACAGAGCATTGTCGATCGGGGGTTACTTCAACTCGCAGAAAAAGATCGTAGGACCAACTGTGGATCGAAGCCAGACGATTTGGTTTTGTAGACTGACAAAATAGCGCACACCCTTATAGAGAATTTTAGTAAGATGGCGTGGACAGGTCACAAACGCTGTCAAAATTGGTTTGTTACACATGGGGTTGAGAGGGTGCAACAGGGGTAGTTATCGCATTTTCTATCACTACCAACAAAACGTAGAAAATAACACGCAGTAGTTTGTGATTATCACTGAAAAGTGGCCGTGATTAATGGCCCGGTGGCTCCTAAAGGCCAAGATAACGGTGGGTGACGTTAACGTCTCTGCTTGTGCGAACACATGCAAACCAACTTCATACATGTACGTAAGAAAGTAAGTTACAAATGTCGTCACACGCTAAGACCATTGCGCAAGAAGAGTGGCGCATTGTCAGAAGAGAGTGCATGTTCTGTGTTTCCTGCCGAGGTAATTCGGCTGCGGTACGGATAACAGATGCATCACAGTATGCGAGTAAAACGGCGCGGCAACTGGAAACATGTTCCAGAGTTGGACACATTACAATTTTTGTGGTGGAAACGCTTAAACTTCTCACAACCTCACCTTTAAATTCAAGCCCTATGTGGACCAAATGCAGTGTCGCATCCAGCCGTAGTCTAATGGCGCCAACAATTTGACCAAGGCCGCCCAGGCTTGGGTAATGCTGATCGAGAAGGAAGATTTTGCACCATGCAGTATCTTCCTCTTTCGGCAAGCTGAAAGAACATACAGTGGGAAAGAAATTTTCCAACGATGAGAGTGTTGACACTGCGGTTCTCGAATGGCACTGTGGCCAACGGTCGGATTTCTATCGTCGATGACTTGAACGATTGGTAGAACGTTTCGACCGTCACTTACAGAGACTGGTCATCGTGCTGAAAAATAGTGTCGTGTATCTCTCATTTGTAAGTGTAGTGCAGCAGTCAATAAAAGTTACTTGGCCTGCCATAATAATGTGTAACCTAACCTTTCAAAGTCACGTCGTAGTTTCAGATTATGTCAGAAAAGTGGCTCTTGTTGTGACAGGTGGTCAGAAGTGGTAATATTTTGATGCACCTTGAATGGTTTTGAACACAGCGACTACCTCAAAAAAATTACATGACTGCGTACACGGAGTTTTCAATATTGATAAATCTCTCTAACTCGACACTTCAGAATTTAAAATATTAGTAATCAATAGCTTAAGAACAAATGCCTAAAATAAACTGTTCTTCTGTCGCAAGTGTTCTATTCTAATTATCAAAATTCAAATATTTATTTCGAAATTATTCATCAATAAATCCCGTACGAACAAAATAGCAAACACAAAATTGTCATCTTGAAGATTCTCCCATGTGCATGGAACAGAGGCTGTAGCTCTGCCAGTATTAAAAAATAAGAGAATTTAAATTTAACTTTCCCTTAATTTGATGGTAGAAATCATGGCGTGAGAAAATGTAACGTTAGCTACCATCCTCCGACGCTCTAGTCGTGTCAGGAAAAAAATCAAACTTTCAGGATTTCTCTTTTGCTTGATCCTATCAAAGGTTTATGTGTGATTAAAGTGATACCTTACGCCGTGGTTCTAATGTTATGATAAACTGTACGTCTCCTTATAAGTGTTAGGGTGAGCCGGCTCTCTCCAATAGAATTGGAGCTAGGAAAGCATTATAGTGCCTGAGCCTCATGTCGATGAATGTGACCTCTTGGTAGCTGACAACACTTCTGCACCATTCCGTGTAGGGAGAGCTCGAGAAACTTGAAGATTTCTAACTGCAGCGCATGATTACGCAATGTGTGTTCCTATTCATTTAGCGGGGTGGGAGATTATGAGAGAGAGAGAGAGAGAGAGAGAGAGAGAGAGAGAGAGAGAGAGATAACTCAAACCAAGAAAGAAAGAGGAGGGAAATAACACATGTGTACATTTGTGTACAAAACTTAAGGACGAAAATAACTTTCGTATGATGTCACTGCCAAGTGACATATCTCGATGAAGCTTGGACCATACATAGAAAGAACTGAGACTGTATAGTACAGAAGATAATTGAAAGAATAGATGAACAGGAATGGCGCTTTTATTCAAAGACAATAATAATACTGAAGTCACCGCTGTTCATGGTGAGCCCCTTGACATTGCAGAGGGCGGGACACGGTTCTTCATAGGGTGTGTGATCACTACGGCCCGCAGTACATGCTTTGAAACGTGCTCCCATGCTGGCCACAAGGTTGATAAAGAGTTCTTGTAAGAGGACGTTCTGTTCTTCCAACGGCGCTATTTACTGTCGCACCCCACATGTGTTCGATGGGATTTACGTCTGGGGGAATGGGTAGGCCAGTCCATTCGCCGCATATCGTCTAGCTCAGAGCTGCTCCACTTCCGCTCTTCGATCGCACGTTGTCATCCAAAACTATGTCAGAGCGGAATGTACCCCTGAAAAGCAGCGCGTGGAGAACAACTCTGCCACAAAGACGTTGTTCAGTGGGTGTGCAGTGTTCAAAGATCTGGAAGTCAGTACTACCATGCCAAATTATGCTTCCCCACACGATAACACCTGGAACACCAAAATGATCATGTTCGATAACGCTGGATGTACCCTCAGATGGTGTGTCGTGGGTTCAATAATGCCCCGAGAAACATAGTGGTTCTAAAGTTACAACAACAACAATAATAATAATAATAATAATAATAATAATAATAATAATAATAATAATAATAATAATAATAATAATAATGAAGGAGGAAGGGGATTTATCGACATAAAAAACCTACATTATGGACAGGTAGACAATTTAAGAAAATTCTTTATAGAACGAGCAGAAACTAGCAAAATACACAAAGCAATCACTCATATAAATACATCGGCTACACCACTGCAATTTCATAACCACTTCTACAACCCTTTAGATCACATAACATCAACAGATACGAAGAAAGTAAATTGGAAAAAGAAAACACTACATGGCAAGCACCCGTACCATCTAACACAGCCACACATCGATCAAGACGCGTCCAACACATGGCTAAGAAAAGGCAATATACACAGTGAGACGGAAGGATTCATGATTGCAATACAGGATCAAACAATAAACACCAGATATTACAGCAAGCATATTATTAAAGATCCCAATACCACAACAGATAAATGCAGACTTTGCAAACAACAAATAGAAACAGTAGATCACATCACAAGTGGATGTACAATACTAGCAAATACAGAATACCCCAGAAGACATGACAATGTAGCAAAAATAATACATCAATAGCTTGCCTTACAACATAAACTTCTAAAACAACACGTTCCCACATACAAGTATGCACCACAAAATGTACTGGAGAACGATGAATACAAATTATACTGGAACAGAACCATTATAACAGATAAAACAACACCACATAACAAATCTGACATTATACTCACCAATAAAAAGAAGAAATTAACACAACTAATCGAAATATCCGTACCCAATACAACAAATATACAAAAGAAAACATGAGAAAAAATTGAAAAATACATCCAACTGGCTGAGGAAGTCAAGGACATGTGGCATCAGGATAAAGTTGACATTATACCAATTATACTATCAACTACAGGAGTCGTACCACACAATATCCACCAGTACATCAATGCAATACAGCTACATCCAAACTTATATATACAACTACAGAAATCTGTAATTATTGACACTTGTTCAATTACCCGAAAGTTCCTAAATGCAATGTTACATATACCGTACAGTTAAAAGGAAGTCACGCTTGATCAAGGTCCGCGTCACCTTCCATTTTTAACCACACAACGCCTGAGACAAGAAAGAAATAATAATAATAATAAAAATAATAATAAAAGGCTGTAATACCCTGTAGAAGTTTCTTTATCTCTGCATAACTATGGAAACCTACTTTCTCATGAACTTGCTTACTAGCCTTGATCTCCCTGTAAAATTTAACTCGCCACTTCCCTCTACAAGCAATTTCACTATTCATTAATGCTTCAGAATGTGTCCTATCAACCGCTTCCTTCTTTTCATAAAGTTGTACCATAACTTTTTTTTGTCCTCAGTTCTATTCCATACCTTTTCATTAGTTACCCAATCTATCCGTCAGTTCTTCAGCAATCTTCTGTAGCATCACATTTCAAAAGCTTCTATTCACTTCTTGCGTTATATTATGACAATAGAAGAGTTTATTGTAGTTGTAAACGAATTTATACGCTGTCCAATCATGTCAATGTGACCAGCGCCTATGTTCGACGTCAACGTGCCATACACACTCACAGGCGGCAGGTGGCAGTAGTAGCAGTGGAGGATTATATAATGTCGGAGGGGGGTGGGGGGGGGGAGGGAGGGAGGTGAGAAGGGGAGACACATGTAAAAACAGTGCAGTCTTTGTTGTAATGCGGAAAAGGATCTATTTAGTTCCAGCGTGCGGATGTGGCTTAGATTCTGTAAAATAGTATAGACAGTAATATAAGGATTTGTACCGAATCGAAATATACCAAGTAAATAAATAATAGACGGAACTGCCACTCTCCCCTCCAGAGTACACAGAATAGGTCAGAGCACTGTTGCAGACGCAACGGAAAAGGCATGCCAAATTTTAAAAGACGCAAACTCCTCAAAATTCTGGTCGTATTTGAAGTACGGCAGTAGGAAGACACAATCAGTAACTTCACTGTGCAATAGAGAAAGTAATGTTAGTGCCAATAAAGCGGATTTTTCCGAAATTCTTTCACCAAAGATGACGAAGAAGTGTTTGAGAATTCGAATCAAGAACTGCTGTCAACATGAGTAACTTGAAAGTAGATATCCCCTGTGTAGCAAAGCAACTCAAATAACTTAATAAAGGCAAGTCTTCGGGTCCAGGTCGTATACCAGCTATAATACTTTCGGAATGTGCTGATGTAATAGCTCCGTATGTGGTAATCTCGACAAAAGACTGGCACCGAAAGACTGGAAATTTGCACAGGTCACACCAATACTCAAGAACGGATTACGAGTAACCAGGTGAATTACAGACCCCCTATCACTGACGTCGATTTACAGCAGGATTTTGGTACATAAACTATGTTCGAACATTATGAATTACCTTGAAAAAAACTATCTGTTGACACACATTGTCAGCACAGTTTCAGCGGCTTCTCATGAAGTTACGTTCCTATGGATTCGTAATTTTCTGCTGGAAAGAGCACAGTTCGTAGTAACTGACGGAAAATCATGGAGTAGGACGGCAGCGACATTTGGCTTTCGCCAAGGAAGTATTATAGGCCCTCTGCTGTTCTTAAGCTCCATAAACGGTTTAGGAGACAATATGAGCAGCCCTCTTAGATTGTTTGCAAATTATACTGTAATTTAGGGTCTAGTAATGTCATCAGATCAAAAACAATCACAAAATCATTTAGACAACATATCTGTATGGTGCAATTAGTGGCAATTGAGCCTAAATAATGAAAAGTATGAGGTCATCCACACGAGTACTAAAAACAAAGCCGGCCGAGGTAGCCGAAAGGTTCTAGGCACTTCAGTCCGGAACTATGCGGCTGCTACGGTCGCAGGTTCGAATCCTCGCGCATGGATGTGTGTGACGTCCTTAGGTTAGTTAGGTTTAAGTAGTACTAAGTTTAGGGGACTGATGACCTCAGATGTTAAGTCCCATAGTGCTTAGAGCCATTTGAACTAAAACAATACGTTAAATTTCAGTTACACAATAAATCACACAGATATAAATGCTGTCAGTGCAACTAAATGCCTAGGAATTACAGTTACGAGCAACTGAAGTTGGAACGATCACATAAATAATGTTGTGGGGAAGGCAAACAAAGGACTAAGTTTTGTTGGCAGGTCACTTGGAAAATGCAACAGTTATACTAACAATACTGCCTACGCAACGCTTGTCCGTTCCCTGCTAATTTTTTGCTGTATGGTACGGGATCCTTAACAAATTGGATCGACGGAAGAGATCGAAATACTTCAGAGAAGTGCAGCTCTTTGTGTATTATCGCAAAGTAGGGTAGAAAGCGTCACCAATACGATATGCGAGTTGGGGTGGCATCATTAAAACAAAGGCGTTTTTCAATCTCCAACGCTCCTTCGAATGCGAAAATACTCGCATTTTACCTGTCTTCATAGTGAGAATTGATCACTGTAATAAAATAAGAAATCGGAGCTCACAAGGAAAGATTTAAGTACGGGTTTTTCCTGCGCATTGTTAGAGAGTAGAACGGTAGAGAAATAATGGGGAAAATGGTCCGATAACAACCCTCTACCAGGCACTTAAGTTTGAATTGCGGAGTAGTGAGGTAGATGTAGATACATTGCGAGCTTATGTATGCGAAATTGTGACACCTAGTTCCCTTTTCGAGTTTAGATTTGACTGCAGTTTTCCTCAGATACAGGAACTCTAAAGTTACCCAACAGAGTAATCACAGAACTGGCGGTTTCGTTTCACTTTCCTGATCATCTCTGCTACACTTCCCGTAAGGGATGTACTGGCCCGCCACGATCTTAGCGGCACGTCTCTCTGTTTTTCCGATACCTGTTATCGTGAATGCTTGATAAGAACTCCAAACGTCGGAGCAGTACTCCGGAATCGGTCCCGTTACAATCTTGTGTGCGGTATTCTTTACAGAGGCATGGCGCAGTAGAACATTAGACTCTGATGCTTTAAATGAAGGTAGATTTAGTAATAGAATACAGCCACAGTAAGGGATAACTATTCCTTCTTTTTCTCATGGTTATTTCCCACGTGGCAGTACCTCCCGGAGATCTGAATGGAGGAATAATCCAGAATCTTCTGCCAAGGAAGAAATCATCATGACACTTCTTTCGGTTACAGGCCACATGTCCTGTAGATACACATAATTTATCTTTAATGTAGCGATCCATTGCCTTTTGCATTCCCAGATTCTGCCACCATTTAGAGGCATTTCCTGCTCCTCAGCTTTCTTTGACAAGGCCCTAGCAGAAGAGAATCGAAATGTTTGAGCTGTAGCGCTGCAAAAGTGTGTTGAAAATCAGGGGAACTGATAAGGTAAGAGATGAAGAGGTTCTCCAAAGAATCGGCGAAAAAAGGAAGTTGGAAAACACAAGAATATGGGACAGCATGATGGAACAAGAAACCCTAGTTTTTATGTGTAGTTGCACGAGGAAAATTAAAAAAAATCTGATCATTAATGTTACCACTAACCGTATATACATATCATGTAATCAGTCTCGTTTCACACCATCTCGATAAAACAATCTTTCAGGTGGACTATGGAACATGTAACTAACAAACATCAGGCAATAACCTCCATGGTACTAGAGGGAGCTGTAGAGGATAAAAAGTGTAAAGGAAGACAGAGACTGGAATACATCCGACAAACAACTGAGGGCATTGAGTAAAAGAGCTACTGGGAGATGGAGAATAATTCGCAGCGGGTCTTGTCAGAACACTGATGACTCAAACAAGCAAGTATGGGACGAGGCAGTGCAGTTATTAATGGGCTACACTGGTATTTGGGAGGAGCGTTGGTCAGACCTCCGTCTGGCCACCCTTGTCTGAGTTTTCCGTGGTTTTCGCAAAGCATAGTCTACTTACTTCTTGACCTGGGCTTCCTACGTCAAGATAGCATGCTAACAACCAGAAGGCTCTTAAAGCATCTGTAGGCTACTATCGTGCTCCCATATTGGATCCCACTGCCATTTCAGAAATACATCGTAGAATTTAAATGAAACTAACTTAGATTGGAATGGCGTGACACTGAAAATATCCCACCAACAGAACTCATTCCGGCTGAATGCCGCGCGTTATGCAGGACGCTTCTGTAGGCGGATTCGTTGAAATTCTGTGCTCAGACAGAAAGTGAATTTGTAATTGGATCCTTATTTGAAACATTTACCCATTTATCCATATCTCTCTATCTCCCCCTCTCCCTCTCTCTGGGTTAACGATTGGCGTCTGGTAATGGGAAGACAGACAATTTATGACGTGAAGATACACTGGTCGTCGGAAATTGTTGACAGCTAAGTGACACGTCCGATAAAAATGTAATGCTGGATGTTGATTGGTTTGTGGTGCCCTCAACTGCACGGTCATCAGCGCTTGTACACATTCCCAATCTGTAGACAGTCCAGTCTAGCCACTTTCATGAATGACGATAGAATGATGAGGGCAACACAAACACCCAGTCCCCGGGCAGAGAAAATTCCAAACCCGGCCGGGAATCGAACCCGGGACCCCGTGATCCAGATATAGCAACGCTAGGTAATGTTAGGTGAAAGATGGAACGATTGCAGTGCGTGATAGCGTACCACTCTTCGCGAAGTTTCGCGACAATCGTGCGGGCTACTGATTTTATGTTTGCCCACCGCCGGCCTTCATTGCGCGAGTGCAGAATACAAACAAGACCGATCGTCACTCGATGGAGTTACGAGAGACAATTCACTTCGAAAACCAAATTCTTAGCCAAGCGTTGTCACCAGCACAGTCATTATTCCGTGCAGATCGAAGTCAGAGTAGTGTAGTAGCCTCGGTCGTCGTCGTCGTCGTCGTCGTAGTAGTAGTAGTCCGCTAGATCTTGTAGATAGGCAGCGTGTAGGTGTAGAACATCAACTGATTGGTATTTCTTTATTTTTCTCTATTCTTGCTTCAATTTCCCACGAGTGTAGTGGATAATACCGCTCTTCAGCGAAAGATTTCACATGTTCAATACAGCTTTAATCATACGAAACAGATTAAATGTATTCTGTTTTAAAGTATGCATTGAAGTGTAAAATAATCCTTTTTTTTTTTTAATAATAAGATCTAAAACAGCTAAATTTTAATTACGAATGATGATGTTGAAGCTTCAGTGATATATTTTTGATGCTTGTGGTGCTTCGAAATGATTGTTTATTGTATTGGTGTAATGACAAGTACTACAATGGGGCTCTCTGGAACCACTGAGAACATCTAACAGCTATTGATGTGGAGATTGTAGGAGTGGGGGGGGGGGGGGATACGGATGGACTGGGTGAGCTGGAGCGTTTTTGATTACAGGTGAAACGAAGGATAAATCTGTGGATGGATTTCGTCGTTGCGTAGTGTGATTGGGTTGACTTTCTGGTGGTAGTCAAAGGATAAGGCCTGGAGGCTCGTGGAAGATAGGCTATGGACGTAGTGACGCAGCAGGGTAAGTGGACTGGTCATTTGTGGTTAGCTGTTTGGATGCTGGGAATGGCGTTTCCGGTTTGTGCATTGCGTTCGGAAATGCTCAAATAAGATAGTGTAGGAAATCGGTGAGTTGATACAGAATGCGAGTTGGGGATGGTAGGCAGGCACGGAAGATTTCTAGATTTCCGAGCGGCTTGTAGAATTTGGGAGGCAACGGCCTTGCCGCAGTGGATACACTGGTTCCCGTGAGATAACCGAAGTTAAGCGCTGTTTGGCGTGGCCGGCACTTGGATGGGCGACCATCCAGCAGTCATGCGCTGTTGCCATTTTTCGGGGTGCACTCAGCCTCGTGATGTCAATCGAGGAGCTACTCGACAGAGTAGTAACGGCTTCGGTCAAGAATACCATCATAACGACCGGGAGAGTGGTGTGCTGACCCCACGCCCCTCCTATCCGCATCCTCCTCGGAGGAAGCAACTCGTGGCCTAACGACGGAGTGGTTGTTTTTTTAGCGAGAGAGGCGGAGATACTGGTATCATTGGCGTCAGGTAGCATGAGGCCCAATGCAACCACGGTATGAGCTGATTGGCCGCGCCCATGTGACGGAGAGTGGCGTATGAAATCTTAAACCGCCTCTGTCTCCCGGTGAGTGACCTACACGTGCTGAAGGTGCTGTGTCGATAGGGGTGAGCCATGTATTCGTAACGTTGTTGCGCAGATATCTCAAAACTGCTCTCTCCCTCAATTTTAAGCAAATATCGTTACGCTGTTCTAGACAGAGAGCTGTATTCTGTGCAAAGTCTGTAAAATATCTTCTATTAAAACGGCTAAGTGTTGAACATTAGTATTTATGGCAAACCAAGGCCAAACCATTTGCTCGAGATTACTTGAGCAGGTAACATGCGGAAAATGCAGTCTGTAGGTTGCCATTAGTTCAAATGGCTCTAAGCACTATTGGACTTAACATCTGAGTTAATCAGTCCCCTAGACTTAAAACTACTTAAACCTGACCAACCTAAGGACATCACACATATCCACGCCCCCCCCCCCCCCCCCCCCCCCCCAGGGGGTCCACCACTCTTTTGTGGATACGTGCGTAGCAAGCATGGGACCCTGAGCTAATGTGGCCTTCCTTCCTTTCCGGGCTGCATACCTTCCCTTTCCGCATCCTTCCCCATCCCCCCCCTTCGCCCCCTCTCCCCTCACATCCGCCTCTTTCCATTCCTTTCTCCCCCTCTGGGAGTATGTTTTGTGCCTACGTCCGGAGACGGACGCTCGAAACTGTAACAAATTCTTTGCTTTCTCCGCTTGCAAGTCTGCGTCCTTCCTTTGTCCTTCTCTTTTACCTCTTCTCTTTGCCCTTTTCTCTGCTGCGGCGTTTGAGACATCTCTTCTTTCCTTTCCCTTTCTCTTTTTTCCTCCCTGTGCGTGTCTGAAGGCCGACCCACGCATTTCCATGCATAGCCGGTGACGGGGTAACTCGTAATTCCCTGCCCCCGGTAGACAGGTAGGACACGTACGTACCCCCTGGTAATGGCCAGGCCCAGGGAGGGGTGATTACCCGAGCTGATACCTTCAGAAAGTGCCGATTGGTCCCTCCGTCCATTTGTCGGGAGGTGTGACCTGAGGTGTGAACAATCACCTAAGGCGGGAGTGCCCTCAGAGAGGGGCCCCCACAAGGAAGGAGCGCGCCATCGGAGACGCCGGTAATCGTGGGGGATACTTTCGCAATGGTTTCCTCATCTTCTACTACATCAGCTCACAAGCGTAAGTTCAATGAGTCTCAGCCACAGACAGTCCTTCCATCGTTGCCACAGTCCATTGTTGTTTCTCGGTCTGGCGAAGGTCACGACCTCTCCACGGTCAACCCTTTCATTATTCAGAAAGGTGTAGACGCAATTGCAGGTCCTGTAAAGTCTTGTTCCAGATTACGAAATGGCACCTTGTTGTTAGAAACAGTCAGTGCCCTCCAGGCACAAAAATTGCTATGTACTTCACTGCTACACACCTTCCCTGTCCGGGTGGAACCGCACCGTACTTTAAATTCGTCACGTGGGGTCGTTAATACACGCTCCCTCGACGGATTGTCCGACGAGGAAATTCAACACTACCTGTCTGACAAGGGCGTAACGGCAGTTCATAGTCATGAAAAAGATTGACACGAACATCATTCCAACCCGCACTGTCTTCTTGACATTTGACAGAGTTCAACTTCCATTGAACATAAAAGCAGGCTGTGAGATAATTTCCGTTCGCCCTTATATCCCAAACCCTACGCGTTGCTATCGGTGTCAGCGGTTCAATCACACCAGCCAGTCCTGTTCCAATCCGGCCAAATGTGTTACGTGTGGCAAGGATGCCCATGAGGGTGCTTGTCCACCTCCATCCCCTCGTTGCATCAACTGTATGGGTGACCACGCTGCTTCCTCTCGAGATTGCCCCATTTTTAAAGACGAAAAGCTCATCCAGGAAATCAGAGTGAAGGAAACGGTGTCGACCTTTGCTGCTCGAAAATTATTCGCCAGTCGACAGCCCACCATGCCTCAGACAGGAAAATACAGCACTGTCCTTGCCTCTCCTCGACCAACAAAGGAGGCGGCCACGCAGACTTGTGACCTTACCTTTAGTGCCACGGTCGTCAGATCGGCCAGCTCAAAGATCGCCTGTTCAACCTCACCACTTTCGCCTGCCCACTCTAAGGCTCACCCTTCATCGGGTTCTGCTAAATCTCGAGCCGCAAAGTCAGACCCCCTGCACTTCCAAAAAAGAGCCTACTCGTGAAGATTTTATACGTACCCCAACTTCACAACCATCGGTTCCTCCTTCATCTAAACATCATGTTTCCAAGAAGGCTAATAAGAAACCCAGTTCCTCTCCTTCTCCGCCAAGGCGTGTCTCATCTACAGCACCACCTGGCGGTAATCGCCCTCGGCCGTCTTCTGTGTCGCCGAGGCGCACTGCTGGCGGGCGATCAACCGGTCGATCGCTGGTGGCAGGAGCTGCTCCTGAACAACCTATGGATCACGATCTTCTGCCTTCGGCTGACTGCCATTCCATGCTGTCGGTCACAAGCTCTGAGCAGTCGCTGAGTTGACGGCAACCTTGATCACATTCCTCCATTTTCTGTTCACCCTATGTCCATTATCCACTGCAATATCCGCGGCCTTCGAGCCAATCTGGATGAATTGTCGATCCTCTTACGATCCTACTCGCCGGTCATCTTCTGTCTTCAGGAAACAAAGCTGCGTCCCCATGACCGCTTCGTTCTCCCCAATTTTCAGTCCGTCCGATTTGATCTCCCCTCTGTTGAAGGCACTCCAGCACATGGAGGACTGATGATTCTTCTCCATGATACTCTCCATTATCACCCAATCCCCTTAAACACTTCCTTCCAAGCTGTCGCTGTCCGTCTTTCCCTTTCTGGATATACCTTTCCCTCTTTGTAGTGTATACATTCCATCGTCCACACCAATGGCACGAGCTGATCTCCTTCATCTTCTTGGTCAGCTTCCACCCCCCTATTTGCTGGTTGGGGACTTCAATGCCCACCACCCGCTTTGGGGATCTCCACATTCTTGTCCGTGTGGCTCACTATTGCTAGACGTCTTCCACCACGCGGATCTAGTTTGCCTCAACACTGAGTTCCCTACATTTTTGTCTGCCTCCACGACAAATTTCTCTCATTTGGACCTTTCGGTCGGTACTGTTCCGCTAGCTCGGCGCTTCGAATGGTTCGCCCTTGATGATACACACTCGAGTGACCACTTTCCATGTGTCCTTAGACTGCAGCCTCAACAGCCATATATGCGCCTGCGACGCTGGAAGTTTGGCCAAGCCGATTGGACACTTTTTTCGTCTCTAGCGACATTAGATGACCGTCACTTTCCTAGCGTC
This sequence comes from Schistocerca piceifrons, assembly GCF_021461385.2. Classification (NCBI taxonomy): domain Eukaryota; kingdom Metazoa; phylum Arthropoda; class Insecta; order Orthoptera; family Acrididae; genus Schistocerca; species Schistocerca piceifrons. Next base: position 591,863,312 of record NC_060149.1, read on the forward strand.
GACGATGAAGTCACACATATTACAGGCGTTATTCTTACAGCTGCGGAACGTTCAATACCACGCACTTCCGCATTGCCCCGGCGCCCCCCAGTTCCTTGGTGGAACGCGGCATGCCGTGACGCAATACGTGAGCGGCGACGTGCTCTTCGCGTTTTCCGCCACCATCCTACTTTTGACAACTGTATCCGCTATAAGCAGTTCCGAGCGCGATGCCGTCGCGTCATCCGCGATAGCAAGAAGGAAAGCTGGAAATTCTTTACTAGCTCATTTAACACCTTCACTCCCTCCTCGGAAGTTTGGAGTCGGATTCGACGGTTCTCAGGCGCGCCTAGTTTCTCCCCGGTCTCTGGGCTCACTGTCGCGCATGATAAATTAGTGGACCCCGTCGCAATTTCTAACTCATTGGGTCAACACCTTGCTGAGATTTCGAGCTCTTCAAATTACCCACCAGCGTTTCTCCCGAAGAAACGTGCAGCGGAAGTGCTACCTCGCTAAAGCTACAATACTGTTTTCTCCATGCGGGAACTCAAACATGCACTCTCTTCTTCTCGCTCCTCCGCCCCAGGACCGGATGGTATCCACATGCAAATGTTGCTGCATTTATCATACCATAGTCTGCTTTACCTCCTTCGCTTTTATAATCGAATTTGGACCGACAGTACTTTTCCCAGACGACGGGAAGCTATCGTCGTTCCTGTTCCGAAACCTGGAAAGGACTAACATCTCCCCTCTAGCTATCGCCTCATTTCTCTCACGAGTAGTGTATGTAAGGTTTTGGAGCGTATGGTGAATTGCCGTTTAGCTTGGTGGCTGGAGTCCCGCAGTCTTTTAACACCTGCCCAATGCGGATTCCGAAAGCATCGTTCTGCAGTTGACCATGTTGTTGCTCTCTCCACTTATATCATAAACAATTTTCTCCGGAAACGCCAAATAGTAGCAATATTTTTTGATCTGGAGAGAGCATACGATACCTGTTGGAGGACAGGCATCCTCCGCACACTGTTCTCTTGGGGGCTTTCGAGGTCGGCTGCCCCTTTTTCTTCACGAATTTATGGCAGAGCGCACATTTAGAGTGCGGGTGAACACCTCTCTCTCGCGTACTTTCTCCCAAGAAAACGGGGTACCCCAGGGCTCCGTGCTGAGTGTTGTACTGTTTGCCATTGCCATAAATCCGATTATGGATTGTCTCCTTCCTGATGTCTCGGGCTCCCTCTTTGTGGACGAATTTGCGATCTACTACAGCTCTCAACGGACCAGCCTTCTTGAACGACGTCTTCAAGGATGTCTCGATCGCCTCCACTCTTGGAGCATCGAAACCGGCTTCTGTTTTTCTCCCAGTAAGACCGTTTGTGTTAATTTTTGGCGACGTGAGGAGTTTCTTCCACCCTCCTTACATCTCGGACCTGTCAACCTTCCTTTTTCGGACGTTGCTAAATTATTGGGTCTTATGTTTGACAGAAAACTTTGCTGGTCCTCCCACGTTTCCTATCTTTCGGCTCGCTGTCTGCGATCCCTCAACACCCTCCGTGTCCTGAATGGTACCTCCTGGGGAGCGGACCGAGTGGTCCTTCTCCGCCTCTATCGCCCCTTAGTGCGCTCGAAATTGGACTATGGAAGCATAGTCTACTCCTCTGCTCGGCCATCTATTCTTTGGCGTCTCGACTCTATCCACCACCGTGGATTACGTTTAGTATCTGGAGCTTTTTACACCAGCCCTGTGGAAAGCCTTTATGCTGAGACTGGTGAACCTCCGCTGTCCAATCGGCGTGCTGTCCTTCTGAGTCGTTATGCTAGCCATCTGTCTTCCATGCCTGCTAATCTGCCCCATGACATTTTTTCGACGCCTCCTAGGATATAGGGTATGCAGGCCGCCATTCCTCCCTACTATCACCGGGAGTCGGCTCCCGTCAACTGCTCCATTCTCTTTCCTTCCGCTTTCCTAAAACCTTCTTGACAACTTGGGGTACAGCACCGCCTTGGCTTCGCCCCGCCGGCCGGTGTGGCAGTGCGGTTCTAAGCGCTTCAGTTTGGAACCACGTGACCGCTACGGTCGCAGGTTCGAATCCTGCCTCGGGCATGGATGTGTGTGATGTCCTTAGGTTAGTTAGGTTTAAGTAGTTCTAAGTTCTAGGGGACTGATGACCTCTGAGGTTAAGTCCCATAGTGCTCATAGCCATTTGAACCATTTGGCTGCGTCCCCGGATCTGCCTGCTCCGTGACCTTTGTCAATTTCCCAAGGATGGTACCCCTTCACTTGTTTATCGTCGGGCATTTGCTGCTCTATGTGCACAAATGAAGGAAGCCACATTTATTTACACTGATGGCTCGAAAACATCGTTAGGTGTAGGGAGTGCCTATATCGTTGGCGACACCCCCCAGTCGATTTCGGCTTCCTGGCCAGTGTTCGGTTTATACTGTGGAGGTTTACTCTGTTCTCAAGGCTGTCCAATACATCCGCCGCCATCAGCGGATACACTATGTTATCTGTTCAGATTCTCTCAGCTCTCCTCAGTCTCCAAGCTCTCTACCCTGTCCACCCTCTGGTCCACCCGATTCAGGACTGCCTGCGCTTGCTCCATTTGGGGGGCGTCTCTGTGGCGTTCTTCTGGCTCCCAGGACACGTTGGTATCTGTGGCAATGAGGCGACCGATATAGCGGCCAAGGCTGCAGTCTCTCTTCTTGGGCCAGCTATTCGATCGATTCCCTTCGCCGATCTACGGAGCGTTTTATGTCGTCGTGTTGTTCTTTTACGGCACGCACATTGGTCGACACTTCCCCATAACAAATTGCGGGACGTGAAAGCTCTTCCCTGTGCTTGGATCTCTTCCTCCCGAACGCGTCGTCGGGAGGAGGTAATCTTAACTAGACTCCGGATAGGGCACTGTCTTTGTAGCCATCGACATCTTTTAAGCGGCGATCCTCCCCCCACTCTGTCCCCACTGCTCTCAGCTGTGGACGGTAAGACACCTTTTAATTGAGTGCCCCTATTTTACTCCGTTACGCGCCCGTCTACAGCTGTCGCCTGATATATCTTCCATTTTAGCACATGACACGCGCTCAGCCGATCGCGTTCTCGAGTTTATTAGTGTCAGTGAGATGACGTCAGTCATTTGAAGCTCTTTTTGGGGACAAAAGCTTTCCTTCTGGTTTTTAGTTTCCCCACTTTGAGTTTCGCTCCCATTGCTGCTAATTTCCAATTTGGTTTTTTACCTTTTCCTAAGCCACAGACCGGCGCTAATGACCGTAGCAATTTTGCGCCCTAAAACAAAACAAACAAAAAATATCCATGCCCGAGGCAGGATTCGAAACTGCGACTGTAGTAGCAGCGTGGTTCCGGACTGAAGCGCCTGGAACCGCTCGGTCACAACGGCCTGCTTTGCCATTAGTCATTCTACGAGTTTTTTTCTGTAAGAGAAGTAAACGCCAGCCAAATGATTCAGTGATGATTTTTCTCGTCTGCACGCTTTATCAGAAAAGATAATAAAAATGAGCTGAAATGAAATGATCGTGTGGCTAGGTCGTCCCTTCAGATATACCTGTCACCCGGGGCAAGTATTTTTAATTGTTGCCACTTCGTCGACTTGCGTATCGGTGAGGGTAAAATGATGATGAAGACAGGACCCAGTCGCCGAGCGGAGAAAATTTCCGCCTCGGCAGGGAATCTATCCCGGGCCCCTCGCATGGCATTCTGCCGCGCTGAGCATTCAGCTATGGAGGCAGACTGAAAATGGTTAATTTATTATGGCGTCGTCAAGAAAGGAAACTTTCCTTTCATATCGATAGCAGATTTTTTTTTTTTAGAAACTACCTGTGTCACGGAGTCATTATTAAAAAAAAAAAAACACTTAGCTGTGTCACTAGTGTGCAGTTAGTTTCTTAAATGTCATTGGTCGCTACGCAATGTAGCTATCGACTTGATGGGCCTCATTGTTAAACTCGCAAGGCTGCTTCACATTTTTAACGCTTCTAATCTATCGCCGTTCGAGGGCAATGGAAAGGCAAGCTATAAGCGAAAATAAATACACAACAAGAAATTCGTCGAGTTTTATGCTTTTTACGAGAACAGTTAACGACTGATAAATCTTACAGCACAGACATATCGTTCAAAATAGCTGAAACTGAAGCGACATTCTCATCAGCACTTAGTGACATATCTGGCTACTGACGTCTAACATAGCGCAAAACGATACAAACTCCGTTATTAGAGAGCGTCTCCCATGTTGAGGAGTAAACAGTGGAAGATTTTTTTTTAGCAGCAGCAGCAGCAGCGTCTCACTCATTTAGCGGTTTGGAGTGAGTCAGTTCAGTGGAATTGATTCAGAAGCGGAGCGGAACCCTTTTGTGTAATTACTGGCGGCGTTTACGCAGGCGGCGCGCGCGCTGACACCAGCTCCGGCGAGCGTGACGGCCGTATACCAGGCGGATTTGTTAGCGTTGTCATCACAGGTACGTCGAGACGCGGCCACGAGGACACAAGATAGCCGCGTGCTGTTGCAAAACTTCCTGGGTGAGGGAGAAAAGTGCGATAGGATCGAGTTCCCGAATCAGGATTAGACGACGACCCCGGTACGGGTATGTTTTGCTTAAAAGACGGAAAATTCTTATAATCGAAGCAGCATACGCTGTACTTTGGATAGCATGTGTGTGACAAGCCAAACTCCACGCTGTATTCTCAGGGATGTGCTAACCGCTCTGCACCAGGGAGCTGTTCTGGAGTTTAGGAAGGAGAGGCGAGGAGTCTGCGACACGTCGAAGCTTCAAGTTGATCTGTGAGACGTGCTCCTGTCGTCTAATTGGCAGCGATCCGGCATCGAATGCCGGTCCGCTCCACAGTTTTAACCTGTCACGCAGACTTAGATTTTATTCTTAAAAGTTTTGTAGAGACTGCTACCTACCACAATTCTACATTATCCCGCTTAAGTTATTTTATTTCTGCAACACGTTTCTGGGTACGGCCTAATTGTGAGGTATACATCGCAATGCGAGAAATTTTGACTTAAATATACACAGATGTCACGATAGCATTTTAGTGTCATCGTGTACTGCTGACTACATGCAGAGAAAGGGAAGTAAAACACGTTTTGGAGGGCGTTTACTGGTGTGTTGTTAACATAGAAATGTAAAGAAGTCTTTCTGTGCATCCTTCTTATGGAGTATTCTCCCTTTTCTATCACGGAGGCCGTTTGCATTTTGTTGTTCACTGTATGTAATAATACTAAGTACACTATCATTATGTTGTTTATTGCATAAATCATCACTGTGTACTAAAACTAAGGAGATTCTTTAAAAAAAAAAAAAAAGCTTGGTCCGACGTAAATGTCAGTGTGTCGGTGTTGATAACGTCTCACATCGTAATAAAATTTAACACACCATTGTTTTGATCGCCACTCACTACACCAGACTCTTCAAATGTCTCACGTGTTGCATAGCGCACTGTTCAGACCGCGTCTTGATAGTGTAGTCAGGCATTGACTAAATGTGAGATTTAAGACGCACCGATGCCATTTAGAACACGGTTCTACGATCTCCTTCGTGTACTTTTAAGTGGAACCAGATACTCTAAACGAACAGCCTGAACTCGAGGGATTCTTTTCTCGTGCTTAAATTGTGAACGTTAATCCTGGAGCATATAGTTTTAATCCGATGTTGGTAGTATTTCTTAACATGTTACCACGGTACAAATACAATTTTAAATTTTTGGTTGGGATTAAATGTTTCTTCGGTTCTGTGGCAGTTAAGTGATCGACGTCAATCGTACTGTGTTGTACACAATACCTTGTCTGTCACACAGAAATTCGTTGGCTTTCGAAAGCTAACATGCTGGGCAGATCATACTTTCTACGACCTCAAAGGAGAGCCGGCTGGTGTGGCCAAGCGGTTCTTGGCGCTTCAGTCTGGAACCGCGCGACCGCTACGGTCGCTGGTTCGAATCCTGCCTCGGGCATGGTTGTGTGTGTTGTCCTTAGGTTAGTTAGGTTTAAGTAGTTCTAAGTTCTAGGGGACTGATGACCTCAGATGTTAAGTCCCATAGTGCTCAGAGCCATTTTTTGAACCTCAAAGGAGAGGTTTTGTTATTTCTAGATGGAAAAAAAGATAGATCTTACTAGAGCAGTTTTCTCAGCTGACATCTCAGATTCTTTTGGATTATCTTGTGGATAATAAATTGAGCTTGCATTTGCAAGGTCCGGAAACAAATCTAGACGTCGTTGTAGATATATTTATCTTTGAAAATAAGCTTCATGTCTTTATTTGCAAATTTCAATCATATATATATATATAAAATTGACGAAAATTGCATTCGCGACAATACAAAGATGCAGGACACGATTAGTGCAAACACATAAGAAAATTTAAAAAATGGTTCAAATGGCTCTGAGCACTATGGGACTTAACATCTTAGGTCATCAGTCCCCTAGAACTTAGAACTACTTAAACCTAACTAACCTAAGGACATCACACACATCCATGCCCGAGGCAGGATTCGAACCTGCGACCTTAGCAGTCGTGCGGTTCCGGACTGAAGCGCCTATAACCGCTCGTCCACCGCGGCCGGCCACATAAGAAAATATCGAAGTCACTTTCCACTTTGGGAGGCGCATGTTGTTTGGGCACTGTCGCGCTGACAATGTTAGTTTCCCGAATTTGAAGTATGAGTCACTGGGCCGCGTCTCGAGTGGAGATGGGGACGATTTTGAGGAACAGTGAATGTGAGGGAATACTGAAAGTGGAATAAATGTAAACAATACGAGATCAGCGGGAATTAATTGGCAGGAAGAACATTAATTCACAGGAAAAAATGGCAATAAGCAATCATTAAAGTACGCTGCGTTCAGATTTTGTGTTTTAGGTTATTTTTATTTTGTAGGGGAAGATCTTCACCGAACAGCTACATTTTTCCAGAATGAATCTTCACTTCACAGCGGGTTGTGCTCTGATTGGGTACTTTCTGGCATATTAAACCTGAATGCCGTACCAGAACTAGAACCTGGGACGCTTGCTTTTCGCGGGAAAGTGCTTTACCGCTCCGGTGACTGGGCTATCCAAACACGACTCACGATCTGTCCACGCAGCCTTACTCCACTGCACACTGAAAATTCATTCTGGAAACAATTCCCCAGTCTGTGTCTGCAATATACTTTCTTCCAGGAGCGTTAGTACCGTGAGACATGCAGGAGAACTTTCGTGAATTTCGGGATGTAGGAAATGAGAGAAAGGCGAAGTAAAACTGTGGGGACAGACTGCGAGTCGCACTTGGATAGCTTAGTCGGTAGAGCACTTACCCGCGAAGGGCAAAGGTCCCAGGTTAAGTCTCGGCCCGGCACGCAGTTTTAATCTGCTGGGAAGTTTTAGTTGCAAGTTTTCTTCGAGCTTGATTCGCAGAGCGGTTTCGGGAACGTCTATTTCCATTATCATTGCTGTATGATACGCGCCATACCACGTAGAAGAGTCGCCGCTATAAATTCCCAACACACCCGATCCATATACATAATCCGATAGTCTTATCGTAGTTGAGCACCGCAGCAGTGATTTTTCGGGAATTTATAGCTACGGCTCTTATACATGATATGGCACATTATAGAGCATTGATAATGGAAATATAAGTTTCTGACACCGCTTTAGGAGTGAAGTTCAAATTAGCTGTTGATTGGATTTTTGTTCTCTGCAAAATGGATTATACACATTCGGATCCGACCCAGGTACACCTACCTCTTGGAAATGCATCAAGACATGTTTAAAGTTAATGATAGCGTATGAATGATAAGAAATGGGAATTACCCTTCAGGAGTCTTCATTTAAGCTTTAGCAATTTTCACGGGAAACCAGAGTATTTAAAAGTACTGCACGCTCAGTTTAACGCGGCCTGTCTGCAGGAGATGGTGCGAGCATAATCACGCGATAGCCTTCTAACTTAGTGGATGGTTGGGGGGGGGGGGGGGGTGCGAGGTGTAAAGGAAACAAGCCCCACCACTTTCTCGAAGAGAAGGCAGCACACTGGTATAAAAATTGCATTCACAGGACCTTCTACACTGCTACGTAATGTTGTGCTGTCTAGTAACTAAGGTTTACAACGAGCGGAAAGATTCCGTACCGGCACGAAGTTACCCGACTTCCACCGATTCCATTGGTCCTAAAAAAGGGTCGAGTTATGTTGTGCTTGTAGTAGTGATGAGTGTGAGTGTGGGCTGAAGCTATTTGGGATTGAAATTATTGTGTAACAAAATGTGGGTATAAAAACAAGTCTTCCTCAATATAAACCATGCTCATCGTATCATCTATTAAATTACGATGAACAATAATGAAACTATATTAATATCGAAGCAGGATCTGGGATGGGCACTATGTACACGGCCTCAGCTCATTATCTTCTCTTCATTACCTTTACGCGGATGCTTCACCTCAACCAAATAATTTCTGATTGTCTACAGTTAAATTTACGTCCCCTAATAACCATTGGAATATAGAAAAGAGTGGAAGCTTACATATGTAACTGATTAAATATGACAATGAGCTAATTAAGTGAGCTCTCTCTCTCTCTCTCTCTCTCTCTCTCTCTCTCTCTCTCTCTCTCTCTCTCACGAGTTTTCAAGGGATATTTTAAAAAGTTAGTTAAAATTAGTTCCTTCAATATGTAACTGCACAGATTACGCTTTTTCTTTCTATTTTCTTAGGTTTAGCGTTTCATTTAGTTAAACAGAAAACTGATATTTCTGTTGGCAACTGAACATACCTGTCACAGAGCCGCTGACTGCTACGGCTGTAGTAATCGATCAGTCCGTAAGTTCAAATATTAGTTTTGCGAATCTTTTACATTCGAGAACTACGTTTTACAGCTGAGCTGTGTCAGGACTCTCTAACTTGTGCTAAAGTCCTCGTCACCTTTCAGTGCAGCCAACTGAGGTGATAAATGCAACTGCGAGTTCTTGTTCTTACTATTTCTGTTGCATTATAGACGGAGGAAGTTTATAAATCAACAGGGTTCTTTTTATTAACGACCAAAAACTAGCGTTAATATGTCTATTAGTGGAATTGTTAATCTTACTTCCCATATTGGTCGCGGGAATTTCTGCTGCAGTTCATACCATAGCTCCGAAACATCATCATTGCTAAATTGCTTGATGCACACGGATATTGGTGGAGGCTACTGGATTTGACACTTTCAGGAAGATAGCAAGTAATTGCGTTCGCAATAACTGAGAGGTTTGCATGACTGGAAAGCTAAGGTAGCCGACCGACGTATTCTGGCGCTGAAGTTCTGATTACCCTTGACAGTGGGGACAAGTCACTGAAAATGTTCCAGTCCAATTTTCCTAGACGTGCACATCATAGCTGAAAGATTTTAGTATTTGTCAGCTTTATACGATGCTCATGTCAGAAGCGTAGACGTTCGTCATTATAAGATTGCAATTTGGGTCTGAAGGTATGTTCTGCCACACTGATCGTTCTCGTTGTAATGTTTAAGGGCCGATCGAAAAGTTCCCGTTTGAAGGCCGTACAGTCCAGACTCGGTGTGTCAATCAGGTAAAGTCGCCGTTAGCGCTGAGGCAATCATCCCAGCGACGCATCAGGTCTGGTAAAACAGTATGACTTGCTGCGTAAAGAAATCAGTAACTGCCTGCTGCACATCCTCGTTTGACAGGTATCGTCGACCCTTCAAGGCCTTTTTCAAGGGACCGAAGATGTGATAATCGCATAGGGAGAGATCGGCCTATAGGGCATCATCAACCGCCCGCTTGTTGTTGTCAGTTATGAGGCTGGCCGCCCGTATCGATCGGCGTCTTGTATCGTATCGAGACCAGCACGGAACTACGCGCACCGTACCACAACGTTAGTTTTCGATAGACACGCTCCCCCATACGCAGTCTTCATTCTCTGATGTATGTGCACCGGTGTTTATCCTACGGCAGGTAAGAAAAGAATAACAGCACGCTGGACCTGCTAGGACCTGTACATGGTAGGTCAAAGTTGAGGTTGTTCTTTTTGTGCAAGTCAGCGAGATTTGTCAGTAACTACGTTGTAGTGACAGCTGGGAGGAAGTCGAGGTGCAGTGTTTTAGCTCCAACCGATGTTATCATTCAGTGTCAGCACTACATTAGATATAGGACCTGATAGGCGGCGGTGATGCTGATAAAGAAAGCAAAAATCCACATTCATGTTTCGCAACACGTCCTGGAGGGTACTTTCTACCACAGCTAGTCATCCCCTTTATTGCACCAGTCGCAAGTGTAGCGCGGGAGAGTGATTCTCTGTATGCCTCTGTAGCAGTGCTGTTCACGGAGCGGTATTTCTGGAGCTTATGCGACATACCAGTCACAGCCTCCCAGTTGCGGTGCTTCAATAAGGAGGGAGCCGAATTCAAACAACCGGCCTCCGTAGTCTCGGCTAGCGTCGTTTCCTTGAATCCGAAAGATAGGAGAGGCAATTTTTCACTTTATGTAGACTAGACTATATGGCCTCATAAAATAACGAGCACTGTGCAATCTTAATGTTGTTAACCAACGGGATGCAGGTATAAAGTTTTTTCAAACGAAACTATGCAGGTTTTTTTTTTTTGTCTCAGAATAGTAGTATTAGATGTGTTCTGCAGCTTTTCATGCATTCTCAATGAATTCCCACGTTGTTAGTATTACTAAGATAGTTTACTGTTGAGGAAAAATATAAAGTTTATGAAGAAGGGAGTCCTGCAGTACGAAAACATGTAAACGAAAATTTCTGATGGTAACTGTATTCAAAACTATAACAGAAAGAGAGAGTGTGTGTGTGTGTGTGTGTGTGTGTGTGTGTGTGTGTGTGTGTGTACCTGGGGAGGGTTCGCTATTAAAGTTTCTAATAAGTTTGTATAAAAATATCCACTGAATTTTTCATACACATGCTTCTTTTCGTACCTCCAGACATATTTATTTATTGCCCACTCATGATTATAACAATCTTTGTGGCACCATTTAAAATGATTGTGGACGTTAGACGTTCTTCCACTTTCAGCCTACAACCACCAACACGTGCTAAGTATAGCTTATTTATGGTCGTCCACTCTTTGAGAAAGCTGTCAAACGTCCGATTTTTTTGTCATGTACTGCCTGGCCCAAAAAGTGAAGCACCAGAAGGAAAGGAGGAAACGAAATTAATCTTCATGGATTAAGATCGTATATAATTGTATTTCAGTGATAACAATATAGAGTGAAATTTATGAAGAACGTGGCAGTATGAGGCCACTTACCAGTCGTGATTCAGTTGGGAAGGGTGTCAAAACCCGTTGTACCCCGTCCTCAAACAAACTGGCTTACAACTGTTGTAACTGGTCCATAATATCCTCTATACTGACACTGGGATAGAGCTGACGTCGGAGCTGGTCTCACATATATTGTATCGGGGACACATACTGGGGGATCTTGCTGGCCACAGGAATACTTCAACACCACACGCACAGTTCTTAGAGACACGGGCTGTGTGTGGGCGAGTATTATCCTGTTGAAGAATGGCAGCGATATTGTTGCCTGACAGGTAACACACGAGGACGCAGGGCGACCGAGATGTACCACTGAGCCGCCAGAGTTCCCTCAACAACTACAGCTGTGATCTAAAGACAAATCTGACGGCTCTCCATATCATGACGGTAGGAGTAAGCTGCTGTACTTTTCCAGAACATTGGAAGAAGAGGGCCTTTCGCCAGGTCGCAGCCATACTAGTTGACGACGGTCATCCAGAATAGTGAAGAACTGGGTTTCAACGTCGAACATAATGCTATGCCATTCATCAGTTCATGCCTCCCAGTGAGGGCACCATTCCAAACGCAACCGTCTCCAACCAATGGTGCACGCTGACGCAGGAAGCTGTAGGGAGTCCATTACTTCTTCTCACAAGGGAACCTCCCCATCGCACCCCCCCCCCCCCCCCTCTCAGATTTAGTTATAAGTTGGCACAGTGGATAGGCCTTCAAAAACTGAACACAGATCAATCGAGAAAACAGGAAGAAGTTGTGTGGAACTATGAAAAAAATAGGCAGAATACACAAACTGAGTAGTCCATGCGCAAGATAGGCAACATCAAGGATAGTGTGAGCGCAGGAGCGCCGTGGTCCCGTGCTTAGTGAGCAGCTGCGGAACGAGAGGTCCTTGGTCTTCCCTCGAGTGAAAACTTTACTTTCTTTATTTTCGCAAAGTTATGATCTGTCCGTTCGTTCATTGACGTCTCTGTTCACTTTAATATGTTTAGTGTCTGTGTTTAGCGACCGCACCGCAAAACCGCCGCATAACCCTGCGATTAGTAGACGAAAGGATGTGCCTCTCCAATGGGAACCGAAAACATTTGATCGCAAGGTCATAGGTCAACCGATTCCTCCACACGAAAACACGTCTGATATATTCTATACGACACTGGTGACGGCATGTGCGTCACATGACAGGAATATGTTGTCGACCCACCTAACTTGTGCACTTAGCGAATGGATAAAAAGATTCTTCTACCTTGCCCGATTTAGGTTTTCTTGTGGGTGAGATAATCACTCCCAAACAAGTTATGAAAACATAAGTTTGTCACATAAACTGCAACAAAGGACTGCAACAGTTTCACAGTTGCACAGCTTTCCCTGTGCTCTGTCAAAACATATGTTTTTAACGTTTTCAAATTTTTCCGTGTGTAGACTGTCAGATCCTGCATATGTCCAAGCAAATCTGAACATGTCCTTGAATTTTGGAGAGCGAAGTTGATTATATGTGTGTGCCTGAACTTTGATAATTGTCTGAAAATAAAAAGGTAAACTTTTCACTCGAGGGAAGACTTGAACCAAGGACCTCTCGTTCCGCAGCTGCTCACGCTAACCACGGGACCACGGCGCTCCTGAGCTCACATTGTCCTTTATGTTGCCTATCTTGCACATGGACTAATCAGTTTGTATATTTTGCTTATTTTTTTCATAGTTCCATACAACTTCTTCCTGTTTTCTCGATTGATCTGTGTTCAGTTTTTCAAGGCCTATCCATTGTGCCAACTTATAACTGAATCTGAGGGGGATGCGATGGGGAGGTTCCCTTGTCAGATGGCAAACGCAGATGTTAAGTGCTTACGATGTGTTTGGTGCACTATACGGCGATCATTTCTTGTGGTGTTCTGACGTGTTCGACCAGAACCTTAACGATGAGTACGCCTGCCCTCACAGTCCCACGCAGTCCAGCATCGGGCCACTGTTACACCCGAATACCTCACAAATCTGAATATTTCACAATTCGACCAGCTGGCCAAACCGGAGAGCAGCCGTGAGAGACGCCTTTCAAATCTTGTCAGGTTGTGATAACGCTGTGTCACAAGAGTACGGAATCTCCGTGTCCTTTACAGTGGTCACTCAACATCTGACGCTGTTCACGCCCTTCGTATACCCCGCCGGGTCTAGTAACAACATCAAACACGGACAAAACTAATGCACTCCGGTAGCCGTTGTACCTGTCAGAGAGGATTGTATCTCTAACCATTTACGTATCCACTGACACCGTGTACATGTAAGAAATTGCATTCACATCCGACCATGTCTTCTGGATGTTTTGTCAGGCAGTGATTGAAATAGAAAATACCGGTTACAAATACAATAATTATCTCAAAGCACTTTTACTAGAAGAATCTGTGAATCTATACAGACACGTGTCTGCTTCTCTGTAAAGTATGTGAAGTGCACTAGAACACAGTGTCAATGATCGTTCACTCTTTCGGTAAATGACCTTTTCATCCGTTCTCTTGTCGCTTGCTATACCGCTGTGAATAACAGGAAGGAGGGCACCGATTTACTCGTCGTTTAACAGGATCAACTAACTATCTGTGCCCCAGACAAATGTCCGCGGCCTCCGTTTGCTCCTGCGGGGCTCCTTTCTTTCGTCGGCTCCTGCGGCAGCATCGGAGATAACCGGAGGGAGCACACTGCTCGGAAATACGACTTATTTTCTGGTTAACTAGGGAGGTTGACCAGCGCCAGTCTGCACGAGTAATAATGTTCCCAATTTTTTTTCCTGACGGTCCTTAAACAAGATGAACACTGAAGACAGGAGAATATTTTTGCAGTCCGTCCCAAGTGCTTCTCCTATAAAGTTCCTCAATAGCGTTTTGCGAAATGCTCGTCTTCTTCCCTCCAAGGGTTCCTACCTAACCTCACAGAGTATTTCTGTAACAGTCTCGTACATACCAAACAACTTATAGCAACACTTCTCTGAATTGATTAAGTATTTTCTTAATCCGACCTTGCGGTTATTCCGAACACTCTAGCAGTCCTCAAGAATGAATCACACAAGTGTTCTATACGCGGTTTCTTTCGTACATGGTATTAGAAAAATTACTCCCTAGTTTGAGAGGTGGTAGTATGGACCAAGACAAGGTAAAATAAAGTGTTGTAAACGCTGGTTCCAAAACGTAGGCCTTAAGAGCTATGAGCACTTGTTCATCTTAGGTACTGCGAAACACATCTCTTCCACTGCAAGCTTTTCTCCTATTACGGGATCCCGGGTTAGGTTCCCGGCCGGGTTGGGGATTTTCTCTGCCCGAGAACTGGGTTTTTGTGTTGTCCTCATCATTTCATCATCATTCGTGACAGTGGTTAGATTGGACTGTGTAAAATTTGGGACTTTGTACGGGCGCTGATGGCCGCGCAGTTGAGAGCCCCACAAACCAATAGTCATCCTATTACAAATGACCTACAGAATGCAGTAAACAAATGAGAAAACATCATTCTGTTACTGTGTGTTCTGGATGTTTTTCAGTATACAGGACATGGGCTCGAGAGTTGCTTCCATTTGCCAGAGCATAGCAGACAATGTCTGCCATTTCCTGTGTCGGATAATAGGCTATCATTACGCTGGTAAGTGCAAAGATAAAATCATAGCGTGAAAGCGTTTCACCAACGTAACGAAACACAAACTAGTTCCATTGGAACTACTTACGCAGAACTGTGAATACGATTTGTAGTAACAACGGTAACAGACGTTTACTCTATGCTGTATCCATGGACAATAACAGTGCAACGTGTCTTCAGTTGCTACTGCGTCCTGTAGGTCGTTCGTAATTACAAAGAGCTTTCAGCAGAATTATGTTTCACAGTGGTGAAGATGAACAAGTGCACATAGCTCTTACGGTATTTATTTTAGAACCCATAATTACTGAACATTATTTCTTTATTTTGGTCCATACTACCACCTCTCAAAATAGCGAGTACTTTTCAACGCCCTACTGTCTCTCTTTCTCTCTCTCTCTCTCTCTCTCTCTCTCTCTCTCTCTCTCTCTCTTTCCCCCCCCCCCCCTCTCAAAAAATGGTTCAAATGGCTCTGAGCACTATGGGACTTAACATCTCAGTTGATCAGTCCCCTAGAACTTAGAACTACTTAAACCTAACTAACCTAAGGACATCACACACATCCATGCCCGAGGCGGGATTCGAACCTGCGACCGTAGGAGTCGCGCGGTTCCGGACTACAGCGCCTAGAACCGCATGGCCACCGCGGCCGGCTCTCTCCCCCTCCCCTCCCCCCCCCCCCCCCCCCGAATTCTCGCAATAAGCCGCAGTCGGTCCTACAACTGAATTTAAGGGTGCTTTCCATTTCATTTCGTGTCGCAGCATTACGCCTAGACATTTAACAGAGGTGAAGGAAAGTGACGTGATTTGACGAAGTTTACGAGAGTGGGAATAAACTGTATTGCTTCCGTGGAAGTTGAAGTGCGTTGTTATAGTGTTAATTTCAGAGTTTCGCATGTTTGAACTCACACACAAAGGGTTTTTACTTGTTAAAATATCTGAGGAAGTAGCAAGTATCCAGTTGCGTATTGATCAGACTGTCAGCGGTTTAAGCTTCGGGTCTGATTGTGGTATGTTGGAATCCCTCTGGCTGACTACTGATCATAGCACCGTAGCAGTTCTCCTGTAGAGTGTTGTGAATTTTTGAAGCTTGTCTCGCGGGTTAAAGAGAGGCTGGCGACCTATATTAAGAACCACGTCGCTTGTATATTTTATCAGAAATTGGAGCAGGATCTGCTGATAAGTTCGTCATGCAAGTCTCGTCAGAAAGGCGTGAAACATGGGGACTGCGCCACGAATGTGGTTTCGGACTCTGCATCGTTAAAAAGGGGAGAAGTGTATTATCAGGTTGCTATATATATATATATATATATATATATATATATATATATATATATATAGATATGCTCCGCAAGCCACCTTACGGTGTGTGGCAGAGGGTACTTCTAAGGCCTCTATTTTTTCCCCTTTCCTGCTCCATTCACGAATGGTGTGCGAGAAGAAACATTATCGGCAAAGCTCTCTGTGACCTAATTTTCTCGTCTTCGTCGTTTCGCGAGACGTATGTGGGAGGAAGTAATGCCCGACTCTTCTTCGACTGTTGGCTCTCGAAACTTCAACAGTAAATCTCTCGGTGATGCACAACGCCTCTCTCCCAGTATCTGCCGTTGGAGTTGAGTACCTCCGTAACGCTCTCGCGGCGCGTAAAAAATCCTGTGACGAAACGTGCCGCTTTTCGTTGGATCTTCTCTCTCTCTCTCTCTCTCTCTCTCTCTCTCCTCTATTAATACTACTTGGTAAAGGTCCCAAATTGATTAACAACGATCAAGAATCGGTCGAAAGATTTTTGTAAGACACTTCTTTCGTGGATGAAATAAATTTCCTGAAGATTTTCCTAGTGGATCTCTATTTGGAATCTGCTTTTCCTGGTATTTGTTTAATATGGTCATTGCACTTTAGGTAGCTCCGGATGGCCAATCCTAGGTATTTTACGGTAATTACTGGTTACAGTGATTTTCCGCTAACCGTTTAGTTGTGCAGTAGTGGATCTCTTCGCCCGCTTGAGCTAAGGTTATGTTAATATGACTGCCCTCAGAGATATGTGGAAGTACGGATGCCTTAACACCATTCTGTTTGAAGGGAAAGAAGGAAAAAAGACATCAGAGGTTAAGTTTCCGTCGACGGTCATGTTGTTAGAGACCGAACTCGAGCTCGAATTGGAAAACATGAAACGGATGGCTAGATGGGGTTTCAAACGTTGCATCTTCCAAATTATCTATAGTGGCCCGGGAAAAGAATTGCGAAGTAATGTTGAATGAGGTAGACCTTGGGGTGACTTCCGTGCGACAAATGTCGCCACAAGTTTCAGTCGCGTACGTAAGTATAGCTTGCCATCTTATTATGCCCTCTTCAGCAGACGTCAAATTGTGTCGTGGAAATTCTAAAATTGCTGCTTCTTCTTAATAACACCAATCCTCCAGTCTTTTTCAATTTCTCGGTGCCTGGTTTTCGCACGGAAGTAGTTTCTTAAATTGATGAGCAGTTTGTTCCCACGAAAAAAATCAACCAATTAACCTAGCTGTTGCTGTCTTCTTGTTTTCTCTATATTTAGCGAGAAAACGCTGTTGTTGAATAACATACCTTTGCAGTGGTAATGATTATTCACTTGTATTCCAGCTACGACCCGTACAGAGTACACCGCGCGAGAGGGCGTAGCTATTACGGCAGTGAACCGGCATTTCGGAGAACGTCTCTCCGGACATCCATATTTAAGGTTTCCAACGCTTTCGCTAAATAGGCAAATGCTGGCATGGTTCCTTTGGAAAGGACGTAGCCGATTTCCTACTGCAGATTTGTCCTTTTCGTTTTTGTGCTCAGTCGCTAATGATCTCGCCGTCGAGTAGGCGTTAATTCTAACTCACCTTTTACACGGAGAGCTGAGGACGCCAAATCTTCTTACTTATTGTTGGTTGTTCGGACTGTAATTTACGTACATAAACGTTATTGCCTGCTCGTGTAGCGAGTAGAGCGCCAGCTTCCGGTACAGGAAGGTGAGCCAGAGCTGATCCGAGTCCTCACGGCGGATTAACGATCGTGGCTGGTGCACCGGCAGAGCAAGAGTATGGTTTTTGTTTTTTGTTTTTGTTTTTTTTTTAGGCGGTTTGTCATTCTCGTTTAGGCAAATGCTGGTCTGATCCCCACTTTCAGCTTCAGAAAATACGATAAACAAAGTTAAAATAGGATTAAACACACATCAAAGCTTACACAATATAGACAGGCGGTGCACACGACTTCCGTCCCTTAAGTAACTGACGACTGCAACAACAGGAAGGGCATCCGGCTGGAAAGTTAAATAAAATTAAATCTGGCAAAACGTGAGTGCAGTAGACTTAACAAAATAACAAATCGGTACGCATGTGTCAGCATGCGATACCACTACGTTCGAAACAGGGACTCATAAGAAAGGAAGGATCAAGTATTTCGGATAGCACTTGGACTACGGACCATTTGTATACCCAGCAGAAGATTTGTCTTAATGTAACTATTCTGCAGCACAAGATCAATTTCTTAACATCACACACTTGCTCCAGCTTAGGCAAATGGAGCAAATCGATTGGTATTTATTGGGTTAGATGTGGTCTTCTGTGCCTCTTAAGGTGCTTGTGGAGGCACCGTTTAGTTTATGGACGATTCCTGAGAAAACCTGGAAAAAAGCGTTTTTCACCATTATTTCGCCATCAGCAGCGGATATCTAAATAACACTAGCAAATTGCGTGTAGAATATACCATTGAAATTTGAGTATTTATCTAGAAGTGCCACCTTCCCGATTCCAAAAATCTTTATCTGTTATCGAGAAACACACACAAATATGATATTTTGATAGCGAAATTTAGCCGCGGATTCCAAGCTGGCTCTGCACATCAAATGGCTAAAATTTTTACGATATGTTCCTACGAGCCCGATATGGAATAGCTTCGAACATTTTCTTGATGTCTTTATACGTTACCGAGATACAGAGATTCGAGGTTACCCTACTTGTACACGTAAAATACGCACATAAAATCCGGTGTGAAGCGAAAACTTAGTTCATAAAGGGACCTAATACGGAAGAACTATGCTGAAAAATATCTCCGTTATCATCACAAGGGTGCTGGGAACCTCGTGTTGTTGTAATTAAGTACATGCAAAATTTTTGGGCACGTAAAATGCTGACTGAGGTGTAAAATTAGATTCGTGTTATTTCAGTGTAACATAAGTAAGTTATTAAAATTACTGCCCGAGAAAGTTCTTTTCGTGTGATTTACGTGCCCTGCTGTAGCAGGGAAAAGAAAAGAACCAGGAGGAAAATGCTCCTATTGGAGCGCTAAAAAGGCGAATATGCTCATGTTTAAAAGACTTCTTGCGAAAATTTTAAAGGTGCTCAGGAAGGTAGAAAGGAGCAACTAGTGCCCCACTTTCGCGTCAGTCTTTGAAAAATGAGCATATTCGCATTTTTTGTGTCCCGAGAGCAGCATTTTTCCACTGGAATATTAATTCTCACAATTTTATGAGTCGCTGACAAAAATTAAATTGATATACACATCTTGACGGCCCTACAGCTCATTAGCAGCGTCTGCAAATAAGAAATTTAAAACCTTATTGGAGACTAGCGAGTAAAGTGCGCTTACTCTAAAATACTTGGGACATGGTGTCGTTTTCCTGTTAGGTACAGGGTGTTTCAAAAACATTGACCTCATTTCGCAAGACTATATCGTCTACTTGAATGAAGATAGAAACTTTAGGAAAATTTTAAATTCCGCATCGAAACTAAAAGATTACCATTGCGCCAGCTGGAGGTTTCCGGTCGATGGGGTTGGCGGTTGGCGTCTCCTGGGTGCATCTCGCTCGTTCATAACACAATGTGTGTCGAGTCCGCAAGCAATAAGACGGTAACGAAAGGCGTTTCGCATTCTCCGTTTCAACAGATGGAATATATTCACATCTGTGCGGCGTGGTTTTCGTCGAGAGCACGGCCTTAATGATGGATCGGCCGTAAACTGCGTAGGGATCTCGTATTGCACCATTTGCCTCCAATGCTACCTGACCTCACCGTACGTGATAGGTTTGTGGGCGTTTGTGCCTCTTCTTATAACGACCTTGGGTGAACAGCGACACCGCGTAACAGCACCAGCGAAAGCAGTGACTCCACATATACTCTCAAAAGTATGGGACAGATTTGTCTATCGACCGGATAATTGTCAGTCCAATGGTGATCGTATTGGACATTAGTGTCAAAGATAAATTAAAACTTTGGTATTTTATAATGAATTATTCCATCGTCATATTAAGCCGCGTGGAACATTCCTAGACACACTTGAAAATTAAAACTATGCTGCGGGCCCGGCCAAAAAGAAAATAACTTTGCTCTTACACGTAATTGTAAATATTACCCCGAGATTGTATGTGCGCGCATGTAAAAAATGTACTCTTATCAAAGCGAATGATTCTTTCGAAAATTGATCTTTGTAGTCCTATGCGTAAGTTAAAATATACCTTAAGTTTCTGTCTTCATTTGCGCAGAAGATGCAGCCGTCTGAATCTGGGTGAATCTTTTTGAAATTCACTGTAGTTGACGCAGGTGAGGTGTCAAAATGTAGTGTACCCTGTCGTCTGACGCTTGTGACAGATGGCCACTATTAATAGGAGGCTCGAGATAGCACTTAAAAACCTCAGTTTTAATGCGTTTGTTAAAAGGCTTTTGAACACATATCAGTATGGTAGAGTAGTAATCTTAATTTGTAACTCACTTAATTCTGTTCTAATTGTCATTATTTTTCGATAAAAGTTGAGAATCTAATAGAGATGTGTTAAAAAAATGTAAAGAGCAGATCACATTGCCGGTGGTGTTTGCTGCGGCCGTCCTCCTGTAAGACACACAGGGGTCTATTTCCAGCGCACTCGCCAATGCCCACAACTCGGCCACCCGTAGACACGCAAAGCGGCTCAACAAAAAGGTTCGTGTACGCTTATCCACTTCCGTACGTAATGTCCTATTCCGCTGTCCCCCTAGTAAGTAAAGACAAGATTTTGTGGACCGAGTTAATCTTTTCTGGAATGATGTTAGCGATTAAAAATAACAAAAACCAGCTGTTCAAAAGTCCTACCGGGCGATTACAATTGAAGTGCAGCTACACGCAGTCTCCAGTGTAGGCTGTAATTATCGTATGGCAGCGAAACTTGGTAGATATGCTAATGCGTTAATACAGAACCGATTTACGCTGGAAAAAAAATTAGTTACAATTCTGGCCATCAGGCGCAAATCTGGCGCTATGAATGCCAGAAAGATGTATAGAAATGTTTACATATTTAATGGATCAGGAACGGGACGTGGGCAGAAAAGGTCAAAAAAGAGAGGACATAATGTTAATAGTATTATCATCATTTTATTATTATTATTGCCAGCCGCTTACACAATTTATTCAATACGAGCACTGAAAACTTCGACGAGATGCTGTATCCGTAAAACACTGTGATCAATAGTTGCTCGCACAGGTCCGATGGTATCTGAGCAACGTGTTCCTTTATATTGGCCTTCAGATCTGGTGGAGACCGAAAGTGTCCCTGGTAACTGTGCCCTTTTAGATATCCCTAGAGCCAAAAGTCATTATGGATTCAGATCAGGTGCTCTTGCAGGGCACAGGGCATGCATTTGGGAAACCTCTGGAGGTAACACGTTCATGGAAGGCTGCATTAAAC
The DNA here is from genome assembly GCF_021461385.2 of Schistocerca piceifrons. NCBI lineage: Eukaryota > Metazoa > Arthropoda > Insecta > Orthoptera > Acrididae > Schistocerca > Schistocerca piceifrons. The sequence goes on from NC_060149.1 coordinate 591,884,812, forward strand.
ACATCTTTCACTGGGCGATCGACTTGAGGTGTTAACCGATCTTGCATGAAAATAGTGATTTCTACACAGTTGCGCTCTTGCAAAGCAGGAATCACATGCCTCACAAGGCTGCTTTGCAAGAGCGCAACTGTGGAGACGTCACGGTATACTTCATAGGCCCACTGGATGTATTCTCTTCAAAGAAGTACAGACCGAGAATAAAGTTGCTTCTAGGCGCTACAGTCTGGGACCGCGCGACCGCTACGGTCGCAGGTTCGAATCGTGCCGTGGGCATGGATGTGTGTGCTGTCCTTACGTTAGTTAGATTTAAGTAGTTCTAAGTTCTAGGGGACTGATGACCTCAGAAGTTAAGTCCCATAGTGCTCAGAGCCCAATAAAGTTGCTTGTGAATCTACACCACAGAGTAACATATGGAAAGTGCGATGGCTCTTCGTGCAGAGCAGGCGATTTAACAGTACCCCATATTCGGTGATTCACTGCACTCTGTAGTATAAAACATGCTTCATCACTCCAATGAATATTGCTCGACATGTTATCAACTTACAATTGTGCCAGAAACCGAACAGTAAATTCAGAACGTTGCTGCGGATCATGAGGTTTCACTTGCTGCACTGTCTGGATTTGTACGGGTACCATTGTTAAATAGACAGCAAAACTTTGTGCTGTTGATCACGTGATGGACAATTCTTGTGACACTGCACGAGTACTAGCACTACTCAGGGCACATAGTGCATGGTCAGTTACAGCAACAGCAACTTCGTCTGTAGCTTCCACTGGGATAGGGCACATCCTCTTCCAGGTGCCACACCGAGGTTGCCTGTTTTCGAATTTCGTTATCATATTATTTAAACCATTTAATGACACTGAGCGTTTCCTGAGCCCTTTCAATCAGCGATACTCTCTCATTGCAGCACTGCAATTGCTGCCGCTCATATAAAACAGCTTCACTTACAGCGCATGGTCTCTATTCTCGATACCATAGTGTTCACTCACGTTATAGTTTGTCATATGACAGCGTAAATGCCATACCGTCATATAAGCAGTATACAGCGCCATATTTACATCTCTGTTGGTCCACTGTGTTATCGGGACAGCGGCCGGTCAGATATTCACCAAGGAAAATCGCCAAACAGCCATACATTTTGAGAAGTTATTTTATTTAGGCAGCCAGTGGTTCATGGTGTGGGTTCCTGTAGTCATGTCCTAGTTCATAAACCACGGGCAACGTATGAGTGGCCAAGTAAGTGCTCCTGACAGTTGGGATACCAGTTACTTTGGAATAAGGCTGGGCATCTCGGACAGACTCTGAGTTGTGGTCACCTTTGAGCTCATACGGCAAAGACTACCAAATCCACCGGTTAGTCCCTCAACCGTTAGGGGTAAAACTCACTGGGACTCGGGGCAAGTAAGGCTAGCAACCTGCTTCCCTGGTACTTTAAAAATGATGCTGGCAACAATCAGAGCAAAATGCCTCTGACCTTTGGAGGTGACGGAGTCCCACCTCTAACTGACAAACCAGGGACTCCTAAGATACGACTCGGCAAACAAATGGTAATGAGATGGGGAGCTATTAATATCAATGGGGGCTACTCTGGGAAGAAGGTAGAGCTGGCAGAGGCTGCAAGTAAGATGGGGCTGGATGTTTTAGTTGTTAGTGACATTCGGGTAAGGGGTGAGAAAGAAGAGGAAGTGGAAGAATACAAGATCCACCTGTCAAGATTCAAAGCAGGAATAGCACAATGGGGTGTAGGGCTTTACATCAGGAAAGAAATGGAACCCAGCTTAGTTGCAATAAGGTATGTAAACGAACGACTGATGTGGATAGATTTGACAGTGTCTAGCAAGAAAATTAGGATTGTGTCAGTATATTCGCATTGTGAAGGGACAGATCAAGATAAGATGGAGAGTTTTTATGATGCACTCAGTGATGTAGTTGTTAGAGTAAAGGACAAGGACAGTGTTCTGCTCATGGGTGATTTTAATGCCAGGATTGGAAATCGAACAGAAGGGTATGAAAAGGTTATGGGTAAATTTGGAGAGGATATGGAGGCCAACAGGAACGGGAAACAACTCTTGGATTTCTGTGCCAGTATGGGCTTAGTAATCACAAACTCCTTTTTTAAACATAAGAACATTCACCGGTATACTTGGGAAAGCAGGGGAACCAGATCTGTCATTGACTATATAATAACAGATGAGGAATTCAGGAAGGCTGTGAGGGACACACGTGTATTCAGGGGATTCTTTGATGACACTGATCATTATTTAATCTGCAGCGAAACTGGTATTGTGAGGCCGAAAGTGCAGGAGGTCAGGTCCATATGTAGGAGGATAAGAGTGGAGAAACTTCAGGATAAGGAAATCAGGCACAAGTACATAACAATGATCTCATAAAGGTACCAGTTAGTTGAATGTAGTCAATTACAGTCATTGGAAAAGGAATGGACAAGATACAGGGACACAGTACTAGAAGTGGCTAAAGAATGTCTTGGAACAGTAGTGTGTAAAGGTAGGATGAAGCAAACAGCTTGGTGGAATGACACAGTCAAGGCAGCCTGTAAAAGGAAAAAGAAGGCGTATAAAAAATGGCTACATACTAGAACTCAGGTAGACAGAGAAAGTTATGTTGAAGAAAGAAACAAAGCCAAACAGATAATTGCAGCATCCAAGAAGATATCTTGGGGAGACTTTGGAAACAGGTTGGAGACTTTGGGTCAAGCTGCTGGAAAACCATTCTGGAGTGTAATTAGCAGTCTTCGTAAGGGAGGTAAGAAGGAAATGACAAGTATTTTGGACAGGTCAGGAAAACTGCTTGTGAATCCTGTGGATGCCTTGGGCAGATGGAGGGAATATTTTGAAGAGTTGCTCAATGTAGGTGAAAATACGATCAGTAATGTTTCAGATTTCGAGGTAGAATGGGATAGGAATGATGATGGAAATAGGATCACATTTGAGGAAGTGGAGAAAATGGTCAATAGATTGCAGTGCAATAAAGCAGCTGGGGTGGATGAAATTAAGTCGTAACTCATCAGATACAGTGGAATGTCAGGTCTTAAATGGCTACACAGGATAATTGAAATGGCATGGGAGTCGGGACAGGTTCCATCAGACTGGACAAAAGCAGTAATCACACCAATCTTTAAAATGGAAACAGAAAAGATTGTAACAACTACAGAGGTATATCTTTAATCAGCGTTGTGGGTAAAATCTTCTCAGGTATTGTTGAAAGGAAAGTGCGAGTATTAGTTGAGGACTAATTGGATGAAAATCAGTGTGGGTTTAGGCCTCTTAGAGGTTGTCAGGACCAGATCTTCAGCTAACGGCAAATAATGGAGAAGTGTTATGAATGGAACAGGGAATTGTATCTATGCTTTATAGATCTAGAAAAGGCATATGACCGGGTTCCTAGGAGGAAGTTATTGTCTGTTCTACGTGATTATGGAATAGGAGGCAAACCTTTGCAAGCAATTAAAGGTCTTTACATGGATAGTCAGGCAGCAGTTAGAGTTGACAGTAAATTGAGTTCATGGTTCAGAGTAGTTTCAGGGGTAAGACAAGGCTGCAACCTGTCTCCACTGTTGTTCATATTATTTATGGATCATATGTTGAAAACAATAGACTGGCTGGGTGAGATTAAGATGTGTGAACACAAAATAAGCAGTCTTGCATATGCGGATGACTTAGTTGTGATGGCAGATTCGATTGAAAGTTTGCAAAGTAATATTTCAGAGCTAGATCAGAAATGTAAGGACTATGGTATGAAGATTACCATCTCCAAAACGAAAGTAATGTCAGTGGGAAAGAGATATAAACGGATTGAGTGCCAAATAGGAGGAACAAAGTTAGAACAGGTGGACAGTTTCAAGTACTTAGGATGCATATTCTCACAGGATGGCAACACAGTGAAAGAACTGGAGGCGAGGTGTAGCAAAGCTAATGCAGTGAGTGCTCAGCTACGATCTACTCTCTTCTGCAAGGAGGAAGTCAGTACCAAGACTAAGTTATCTGTGCACCATTCAATCTTTCGACCAACTTTGTTGTATGGGAGCGAAAGCTGGGTGGATTCAGGGTACCTTATCAACAAGGTTGAGGTTACGGATATTAAAGTAGCTAGGATGATTGCAGGTACTAGTAGATGGGAACAATGGCAGGAGGACGTCCACAATGAGGAAATCAAAGAAAAACTGGGAGTGAACTCTATAGATGTAGCAGTCAGGGCGAACAGGCTTAGATGGTGGGGTCATGTTACACGCATGGGAGAAGCAAGGTTACCCAAGAGACTCATGGGTTCAGCAGTAGAGGGTAGGAGGAGTCGGGGCAGACCAAGGAGAAGGTACCTGGATTCGGTTAAGAATGATTTTGAAGTAATAGGCTTAGCCTCAGAAGAGGCACCAATGTTAGCACGGAATAGGAGATCATGGAGGAATTTTATAAAGGGGACTATGCTCCAGGCTGAACGCTGAAAGGCATAATCAGTCTTAAATAATGATGATGATGATGAGCCAGTTTCGGCATCTCAATAATGCCATCTTTAGGCGCCTATGCACTTCCTGTGCAGTCAGACAAATCGGTACTTCCATACTGGAGCCGTCAAAATCTGGATACCGTGAATTCATTTTTGGAGTGTTTATTTCGAAAAATTGACAACAATTCAAATCTTAGAAGCAAACACTCCAAAAACGAATTCCCCCAAGGGGGCTCGTCCCCACTCTTTGGCGGGTTCGTACATAGCTACCACGCGACCCCAGCCTTTGCAGCATTTTTTCACTTTCGTGCTGCATGTCTATCCTCTTGCTATTCTTTTTCCCCTCCCTAGGGGAACGTGTCTGGGGTATTACTGAGAATGTTCTGCATTCTGTCGCTGACGAGCAAACAGTCTCACCTTTGTTGTTCGCTGCTTTTTCCTTTCTTCGTATCCCTTCTCGTCTCGTTCCTCCGCTTCAGCGTTTGAAGATCCTTTTTTTCTCCCTCCCTGTGCGCTCCTGAAGGCCAGCCCACGCGTCTGACGCGTAACAGGTGATTGAATAACTCGTAATTCCCAGCCCTGGGTCGACAAGTAGGGTTCGCACGTACCCCCTGGTACAGGCCAGGCCCAGGGAGGGGTGATTGCCTGAGCTGTAACCTTCCAAAATTACCGATGGGTTCCTCTGTCAGGTGTTCGGTGTGTCTGAGACCTGAGGTGTGAGCAATCACCTACGGTGGGTGCACCCCCCTTGTGAAGGGAGCCACCTGTTGGAAGGAGCGCGCCATCGGAGACATTGATAATCATGGGGGATTTCCTCACGATGAGTCAATCACCTTCCCACTCAAAATCTACAAAACGTAAACGTAATGAGGCTCATGATTCAAAGACCCTTTCCTCTGCACCACGGCTCCTTGTGGTCTCACGTACTGAAGAAGGTCAGTCCTTCGCCACGGTAAATCCGTTTATCATTCAGAAAGGTGTGGATTCAATTGCTGGCCCTGTGAAATCTTGTTCTCTTTTACAGAATGGCACTTTGCGTTTGGAGACCACTTCTGACTCTCAAGCACAACTGCTTCTCCTTGCTTACTCTGTTCGTGTCGAAGGCCATAGAACTTTGAATTCTTCCCGTGGTGTAATTTACAGCAGGCTGCTCGACGGTTTTATCGAGATTGAAATCCAGTCTTGCCTCTGTGATCAGGGTGTCACTGCCGTCCATCGTGTAATGCAAAAGGTAGGTTCCTCCTTAGTGCCCATCTGCACTCTTTCTCACGTTTGATAGAGTGGTGCTTCCGTCCAAGCTCAAAGCAGGCTATGAAATTATTGCCGTCCAGCTGTACATTCCGAACCTGATGCGCTGCTACCAGTGTCATCGTTTCAACCACACTAGAACGTCTTGTCGACACCCAGCCACATGTCACCTATGGTACGGATGCGAACAAGGACATTGGTTCAAATGGCTCTGAGCACTATGGGACTTAACATCTAATGTCATCAGTCCCGTAGAAGTTAGAACTACTTAAAACTAACTAGCCTAAGGACATCACACAACACCCAGTCATCACGAGGCAGAGAAAATCCCTGACCCCGCCGGGAATCGAACCCGGGAGAGGACATTGGTCCACCTCCTTCTCCCTGCTGTATAAACTTTAATGGCGGCCTGCCGCCGCTTCTCGGGATAGTCCAGTGTATCTTGATGAGCGAGCTGTTAAAGAGATCTGGGTAAAGGAAAGGGTGCCTTATACAGTTGCTCGCAAGTTACTGGCTAGTTCAAACCCTGCATTCTCCCGTCTGGTACCTATAGTTCTGTTCTTGGTAACCCTCGCTCCACGAAGCATCTGGCCACGCAGACATGTGACCTCCAATTCAGCTCTGACGTTGTGAAATCGCCCAGTGTCAAGCTAGCATCGCCATCCCCCATCCAGCTATGCAACAAACCGTCAAACTCTGACCTCAAGATTTCCCTAAATCACTCCAGGCAAATGCCGGGATGGTTCCTCTGAAAGGGCACGGCCGACTTCCTTCCCTATCCTTCCTTAATCCGATAAGACCGATGACCTCGCTGTCTGGTCTCCTTCCCCAAAACAACCAACAACCCTCTGACCTCAAGGGGAGAAGCCACCAGCTACACAACTGGTAGGCTGGAAAGGACAGGAGGAGGACTCTTGTGCAGACTTCCCCCATCCCTCCAGCCAAGTAACACCCGAGTCTTCATCTAATTGTAAAGGCTCAAAGAAGTCCACCAAAGGCAAACGGTCTTCTACTTCGCCACATCGAAGATCCTCTTCGATGGTGTCGCCACGTGATACCTTAGTCTGGCCAGCCTCCATGTCGCTGGTGCGCACCACCATCCGTTTTCCAGCGTTGGACTCCACATACTAACAGCACAAGCAAGCTGATGCTTCTGTGGACCCCACGGAGCAGGATCCTCCTGCTTCTGTGTCCTGTAGTAGCGCCTCTTCCCCAGCTGGCACTCGGCAGCTGCCCAGGTGACACTCCTGCAGCTCTTAATCAGCTTAACTCTCCTTCAATGGAACGTTCGCGGCCTTCGGTCCAACAAAGAGGATTTACAGCTGCAACTTATTGGGCAGCTACCTCCCCCCCCCCCCCCTTTTTCCTACTCGGTGACTTTAATGCGCATCATTCCCTTTAGGGTTCTCCCAGGACCTGTCAGAGAGGTGCCCTCTTGGCTGACCTTCTTAACCAACTTAACCTCTTCTGCCTTTACACTGGAGCACCCACTTTCCCATCTGACTCCTTGCACACGTATTCCCATTTGGACCTTTCCTTCTGCACTGCCCAGCTTGCCCCTCGTTTTGACTGGTCCGTTCTTTCTGACACCTACTCGAGCGACCATTTCCTGTGTGCTGTCAGTTTTCTGACGCGTACTCCACCTCTGTGCAACCCGAAATGGAGGCTTCCTAATGCTGACTGGCAGCTTTACTCCTCCCTGGCGACCTTCGAAGAACGAGACTTCTCCAGTTGTGATGACCAGGTAGAATAACTCACAAACGTTATCCTTACTGCTGCAGAACATTCCATACCCTGCACTTCCTCTTTACCACGTCGTGTGCCAGTCCCTTAGTGGACTGAGGCATGCTCTGACACAGTTCGCGCACGGAGACGTGCTCTCCGCGCTTTTAGCCGCCACACTATGGAGGCAAACTGTGTTCATTAAAAACAGGTGCGTGCAAAGTGTCGTCGCGTTCTTCGGGATAGCAAAAGAGCTACCTGGATTTCATTCACTGGTTCTTTCAACAGTTGCACACCTTCCTCTGTCGTGTGGGCCAACCTCCGACGGCTTTCTGGAACCAAGATCCATTCCCCAGTTTCCAGCATGACAATGGCTGATGATGCCATCGTGGACCCTATTGCTGTCTCAAACACCTCTGGCCGCCATTTTGCAGAAGTTTCGAGCTCTTCCTACGCCCTTCTTCGAACTGTGAGTGCTAAAATTCCGCTCGATCATCCTCTCATTTCATCCCAATCCTCCGCCCCAGGGCCAGACGCCATCGACATTCTGATGTTGCAGCACCTTTCTCTTGCTGGCAAGCACTTTCTGCTTAACACTTTCAGCTGCATCTGGGCAGAGGGCACATTTCCTGGACGCTGGCGTGAAGCCACCGTCATACCCATACCTAAGCCCGGTAAGGACAGAGCCCACGTCCTAGCTACCGCCCCATCTCTCTCACCAGCTGCGTTTGCAAGGTTATGGAACGTATGATTCATGCCCATCTAGTGTGGTGGCTAGAGTCTCGCCATTTACTAACGACTGCACAGTATGGATTTTGAGTGCGGCATTCTACAGTTGACCATCTCGTTACTTCGTCCATTCAGGTAATGAATGGTTTTTCTGCGGAAATCCCATACACTAGCCGTGTTTCTCGTTTTGGTAGAAGGCCTATGACACCTGCTTGAGAACTGGTATCCTCCATACTCTCTACACGTGGGGCTTCCGTGGGCGCCTGCCCTGTTTTCTTCGGACATTTTAACAAGACGGAGTTTTCAAGATGTGTGGGTTCCGCATTGTCGGACACCTTTATCCGGGAAAATGGTGTGCCTCAGGGTTCCGTCCTGAGTGCCATCCTCTTTGCTATCGTCATTAACCCTATAATGGCCTGTCTCCTGCTGGACATCTCCTGCTCTCTTTTTGTTGACGATTCTGTCATCTATTGCAGTTCTCCACGGACATGTCTCACTGAGCGGCGTGTTCAGCGCTGTCTTGATCGTCTTTACTCCTGGAACATCGACAATGGCTTTCCCTTTTTACTGTCAAACCAGTCTATATGAATTTCTTGTGCCGCCAGTAGTTTCTCCCACCATCTTTCCATCTTGATCCTGTTGGCCTATCGTTCGTTGAAACTACGAAATTCCTGGAGTTCATGATCGATAGGAAACACTCTTGGTCCTCCCATTTATCTTACCTGGCAGCCCACTGTACTTGATCCCTCAATGTCCTACGTATCCTCAATGGTACTTCCTGGGGAGCCAACCTAACCACCCTCCTCCGTTTGCAACAGTCCCTTGGCCAATGGAAACTCGACTATGGGTGCTATGTTTATGCGTGTGCATGCCCATCCCTCTCACGCCGTCTCAATAGTATCCACCATTGCGGTATCAGTTTGGCAACAGGTGCCTTTGACACTAGCCCAGTTGATAGTCTGTATGCTGAAACTGCTGAACTACCACTGGTCTACTGCCATGGCTTTCTCCTCAGCAGGTATGCATGCCATTTGTCTGCCATGCATGGCCACCCCTTCTATGCCTCCTTCTTTGATTCCTTTGATCGTCACTATGGGGCTTGTCCCTTTTCACTGTTACCTCTTGGAGTCCACTTTCGGCACTTGGTATGGCGGCTTTACTTCACACTACCTGCACCTTTCTCAGCGAGTGTGAACCGTTCACCACCTTGGCTTTGTGAAAGGGCATGGCCGATTTCCTTCCCCTTCCTTCCTTCACCCGAGCTTGCGCTCCGTCTCTAATGACCTCGTTGTCGACGGGACGTTAAACACTAATCTCCTCCTCCTCCTTGGCTTTGTGAAGTGGCTCATGTTAACCTTGGCCTTTATTCGGTTCCTAAGGACACTACTCCAGCCTCGGTCTATCGCCTTCAGTTTCACGACCTTTGCATGGAACTTCATGATAGTACCTTCGTGTACATTGATGGCTCGCGGACTGACTGTAGGGTCAGGTGTGCCTTAGTCATTGGCACCTGAGTCTTTCGGTATTGGCTTCTGGCACATTCCTCGGTATTTACAGCCGAGCTCTTCGCCCTGTATCAGGCTACAGAATACATCCGACTTTTCAATTGTGTCTTAGACTCACTCATTGCGCTACCTCCTGCGGGTCCGGGGGTTAGACAAGGCCCCGAAGAGCGAGTCAACTGGGGAAGGGCATCTTACATGGTGCATTGTGTCCATCCATTATGCCTTGAGGTCTTTAGCCCACTTTCTCATCGTCGCATTGCAGTCCCGCCCATTCTCCATCTCTTAGGCGAGGACATCTTCTTGAGTACGTTTTCCACCATGCCCTATGCACTGTCGATTTTTGCTGGGACGATGGCCATGGACTCTTTAGCACCTCACACCTTTCGCGGTAGCCAGTCTGTTGTGGTGGAGCCGCCATGTACCCTGTTGGTTGTAGCCCCCTGACAACACAGGGATTGCTCTGTTTATGCCTGTGCCATTAACTCCCCACGTATGTCAAGGAGAAGATGACCGTCATCCTGGCGCATTGGGACTACAAACAATGGCCATCCTGCCAGGTGGCTGCGGCTGGGTGGCGCCCGTGGGGAGGGCCCCTGGTCAGAGTGGGTGGCATCAGGGCGGATGATTAGTGATGAAGCATACCACATCATCACTTGCTGGTGATCAAACACCAGCAGTCTCTAAGCATTCCAAGTCTCAGTATAATGCAAGAACGTACGACCCTAAATCATTCCCCACCCTGTCCACACCATGGGAGGAACGCCATGTTAAGGATGGCAGTGAACCTTACTCATCCCGGTACCTCATATGTACAAGAACTGACGGGGACTCTTTGTTTCGACAAAGCCACATCTTTTTGTAGAGCATTTAGAGGACAATTTCAGGGAGGTGTGAAGGGCTTGTCCAAAATTCGCTCTGGGTCAGTCTTGATAGAAACAGCATCCTCTGCCCAGTCACAGGTATTACTCACTTGTGATAAGTTGGGGGATATTCCTGTTACCATCACGACACATCAGAGCTTAAATATGGTCCAGGCTATTATCTTCCGCAGGGATCTTCTTTTGCAGTCTGACGACGAGCTGCGCGCCAATTTAGAGCGGCGAGGTGTTCATTTCGTGCGGCGCGTCCATCGGGTTCTGAGGGATAATCGGGTTGCCACCGGTGTCTTCGTCTTGGTCTTCGAGGGTAATACCTTACCCGAGAAGGTCAAGGTGATGGTCTACCACTATGATGTCAATCCATGTATCCCTCCCCCAATGCGGTGCTTTAAGCACTGGAAGGTTGGCCATACGTCTTCCCGCAGTACTTGCAGCATCACACGTAGAGATTGTGGACGTCCATCCCATCCCAATACTCCATGTGCCCCCCCCCCCCCCCCACCTCTCTCTCTCCATCTGTGTCATCTACAGAGAGCATCATTCACCTTGCTCGCCAGACTGCAGGATTTTACAGAAAGAGCGGAAAATCACGGAATATTTATTTTATTTATTTATTGCCAAATTATAGACCTGTTACCTGATGTTTAAAACAGGTCGTACATCTTACAGTTTTCGTTTTTCATCTTTTTACAGTTTTATTTCCTTTTGTGTTATCTACAAAATTTACAAAGAATGACACTTTTCAAAATAACAATAATTTAAGGTTGAAATATAAATAAAATTTTGTTGTTTTTTAAGAAGAATATAGAAAGAAGATGGGATAGATGAGAGATTTGTTAGTACCATCACTGATGTGACTGACGGTGAATACCTCGGAATGGTTTCTTCGAGCCGTTGACCGCCAGTCACACACACACACACACACACACACACACACACACACACACACACACACACACACAAAACACAAATGGTTATTAATAGAGAAATAATGTTGCTTATCCTATTTGTTACTAATCCTATGTATTAACTACTTTAGGTCCGCATCCATGTACAGCATTTGGTGTTTTCTTGGCTAGATTGCTAGCAATTTGCTTATTTACTGTCACATCTCAGCTTCCTCCTCCTGTTCCTCTTCATTGTCACTATTTTCACTGTCACTGTGGGTATCGCTGTCCATCCTCTGGAGATTTCTGTTACGCTGCACATAGGCATGTCTGTAATGTCGTGTCCGCATATACTCTTCATGTGTTGTTTTTGAAATACTGTTTGTCAGTGCGTTTAATTGTGCCCATTGTTCTTCGTCTCTTATTGCTGTGTATATACGAGGGCAGTTCAATAAGTAATGCAACACATTTTTTTTCTCGGCCAATTTTGGTTGAAAAAACCGGAAATTTCTTGTGGAATATTTTCAAACATTCCCGCTTCGTCTCGTATAGTTTCATTGACTTCCGACAGGTGGCAGCGCTGTACGGAGCTGTTAAAATGGCGTCTGTAACGGATGTGCGTTGCAAACAACAGGCAGTGATCGAGCTTCTTTTGGCGGAAAACCAGGGCATCTCAGATATTCATAGGCGCTTGCAGAATGTCTATGGTGATCTGGCCCTGGACAAAACCACGGTGAGTCGTTGGTCAAAGCGTGTGTCATCATCGCCGCAAGGTCAAGCAAGACTGTCTGATCTCCCGCGTGCGGGCCGGCCGTGCACAGCTGTGACTCCTGCAATGGCGGTTCGTGCGAACACACTCGTTCGAGATGATCGACGGATCACCATCAAACAACTCAGTGCTCAACTTGACATCTCTGTTGATAGTGCTGTCACAATTGTTCACCAGTTGGGATATTCAAGGATTGTTCCCGCTGGGTCCCTCGTTGTCTAACCGAATACCATAAAGAGCAAAGGAGAACCATCTGTGCGGAATAGCTTGCTCGTCATGTGGCTGAGGGTGACAATTTCTTGTCGAAGATTGTTACAGGCGATGAAACATGGGTTCATCACTTCGAACCTGAAACAAAACGGCAATCAATGGAGTGGCGCCACACCCACTCCCCTACCAAGAAAAAGTTTAAAGCCATACCCTCAGCCGGTGAAGTCATGGTTACAGTCTTCTGGGACGCTGAAGGGGTTATTCTGTTCGATGTCCTTCCCCATGGTCAAACGATCAACTCTGAAGTGTATTGTGCTACTCTTCAGAAATTGAAGAAACGACTTCAGCGTGTTCGTAGGCACAAAAATCTGAACAAACTTCTCCTTCTTCATGACAACGCAAGACCTCACACAAGTCTTCGCACCCGAGAGGAGCTCACAAAACTTCAGTGGACTGTTCTTCCTCATGCACCCTACAGCCCCGATCTCGCACCGTCGGATTTCCATATGTTTGGCCCAATGAAGGACGCAATCCGTGGGAGGCACTACGCGGATGATGAAGAAGTTATTGTTGCAGTACGACGTTGGCTCCGACATCGACCAGTGGAATGGTACTGTGCAAGCATACAGGCCCTCATTTCAAGGTGGCGTAAGGCCGTAGCATTGAATAGAGATTACGTTGAAAAATAGTGTTGTGTAGCTAAAGGATTGGGGAATAACCTGGTGTATTTCAATGCTGAATAAAACAACCCCTGTTTCAGAAAAAAAATGTGTTGCATTACTTATTGAACTGCCCTCGTATATATATCTATGCCTGTATCTGTGTAATCTAAGTGTAGTGTGTGTCTATTGTTCGCGTAATGCCCGCTGAAAAAGACAGTGTGTTCTGTGGAACCTTCTTCCCCGCACGTGCATGTAGGTGTCTGCCTCAGTTAAGTTCGTGGGATAAGGTCCGTGCCCGGTTAAGAAATGTACCATACCGCGGCTGGGATCGATATGTCTCATTCTCAACCGCTCCCTTATGCCAGGGAAGAAGTCGTGCAGTCTACGTCCCTTATCACTTAAATCCCACTCACCTTGCCATGTATCCGAACGCCAACTTTTAAGGTGACGTATCGTCTCTATGGCCACACTGGTTATTGTGTGTACCTTATCTAGTCTCCCCACCTTTAACCAGTACCTTGCAGCTCTGTATTTGATCGTGATATCTATGGGGCATATTCCGAGCACCACACAGTGCATCCGCTGAGGTGGTACCGAAGGCTCCAGATAACCTAAGTAGGACACTTCTCTGCCCTCGTCTGACGGATGCTTTGTTGGCGACCACGTTCAGTCTATGTGCCCACGTGCTAGCTGCAAAGCTGAGTACTGATTCGAAGAGCGCACACTGGTATGTACGTATGACTGGTAGAGGTATTCTGTACTGTTTTGAATTTAGCCTCACCAGTTTGTGGAGTATTTTTTCTGCTTTGTCTGTTGTTAGCCTTATGTGTTCGAGGAAATTCAATTTTTCATCTATGTGTACCCCAAGATAGCGCGTAATGCGTGCTCGTTTGATGTTTGTGTCCTCAATTTTAACCGAAGGATTCCTTTGGAGTGATCCTTTCAGTAAAGTGTATGTTGTTTTGTTTTCGGCTATCCTGAGTTTGTTGTTGTGACACCACTGAGTAATTGTTTGTAGTAATCCACTGGCTTTCTCTTCTAACTGGGCTCTGTTGTTTGCAGTGACTATAACTAATAGGTCATCAGCGTAGGCGACAATTCCGTCTGACCTGTCATCCCCATCCAGAAGCTGTAGGAGGGGTTCGATTGTTATGTCCCAGAAGATGGGGCGGCAGATCGACCCTTGAGGACAGCCTTTGGTAATTCTTTTAATTACTTTCCGGCCGTCCATCTGCCATTCGACTACTCGGTCTTTACAGTAGTCTAGAAAACTGTTGTACAGTGATTGCGGTACCTCCAGATGTCTTAGCCTCTGAAACAGTGCTGGCCATAAAAGATTATCAAATGCTCCGGCAATGTCAATCATTATTGCCATGGCGTATTTCTGTTTTGTGGTGTTAACTATGTGCAGGGCCTGGTTGATGGCATCATCTATTGATCTGCCCGCTCTGAAGCCGAACTGGTGTTGGCTCATACCCCTGAGAGCTCTGTGTGTTTGCAGGCGCTTACACAGTAGCTTCTCCTGAATCTTTGCTAGGGTGTTAATTAGGCATATTGGCCTATAAGTCTTTGGATCTGAAGGATCCCTGTCCGCTGATTTCTTAATAATGATTGCTTTGGAGGTTTTCCATACTGTAGGTACCCAGCCCAGCCGTAAGGCATCGTTCAGTAACGTTGTTAGGAACGGGGTGATCTGCGGTGCTAGTTTTTTCAGTGTTTCCCAGTGAATACCATCTGGTCCAGGTTCTTTTTTGTTTTTGAGATCTGAGATTGCTAGCGCAACCTCTTCTTACGCAAAAGGACAGGTGACAGTTGCAGTGTTGTATGGTGTGTGTAGGTTTTCTCTTAGTGTTGCATGATATTGTGTGTCTGTATCGATAACGTCGTCAGGGAGCAGTTTATACAGCAGAAACTCCGCTGTATTCCTCCATCCCCTCGTCATCGTGCCGTCATGCTGCCTTAGCGTTCCCAGAACTAGTGGGGTTTTTATCTTCTCTGTCAGTATTTTGTATGGTTCCTCCCATATATTTTGCTCTGTTTGTGTTGTTACAAATAGCTCCCATTGTTGTCTACGCGTGTTGTATAGGGTCTGTCTACATAAGTCTTGTGCATGCCTATATGCTTAAAGTCTTATTCCTCTGTCCCTATCTGCTATCGCCCTTTGATATAATTTTCGTTTGCGTCTTGTTTGAGTCTCGTAAGTTCGTTGGTCCATGGTACTGGTGAGCAATTTGTGTTCTTTGCTGTCGGTATTGAAGTGTTTTGTGCATGTTGTATCACCTGTGTTAACTTGTGTGCTCTATAATCGATACTTCCATTGATCTTTTGTAGATCGTGTCGTTGGATAATTTCCGTTAATTTGTTCCAGTCTGCTTTGTGCAACAGCAAGTGTCTGGTGTGTGATTTGGTCATTGTGTTCTGAGTGTGAGTTAGTGTGTATGTTATGACATTATGATCACTACTGGTTATGTTGTCGTGTACAGTCCAGTTTGTTACGCATGCCATTGCTGCATTATTTGCTAGCGTGAAGTCAATATTACTGCTCGTACCATCGAACCCTGCATGTGTTGGTATAGGTCCTTCCGTATTCATTACATGTAATTGTGATTCTTGTATTAGATCGGTGATTATGCGTCCTCTGTCATCTGTTCTGTCTGAGTTCCAGAGGGTCGATCTGGAATTAATGTCAGCACTTATCACTAATTTTTTGCCTCTGGCATACATTGTTAGGTCTCTGATGTAGTCTGCATACGGCTGTATTTGATGGCTATATTGGGCGTACATTTATGCAATAACCCATGTGACGTTCCCTTTAGTTATCTCTATGGTAACCAAGTGTTGATTGCATAACTGTGTTACCTTAATTATGTTATACGTTCTATTTAGAATTACTATTGCAGCCTTACAGTCATTGCTGCCTGTTATTGTGGTAGCATGTTTTGGTAGACATATCAGTTGCCCGTTTCTATTATAAAGTCCTTGTAAGCACATGATGTCTGCCTGCAGGTCTTGTGCTATTTTAGAGATTTCCACGCTGACTGTCGTCGTACTGTTTTTTGTATTAAGTTGTAATATATTCATTTTTTGTCTATGTGTTCTGGGTGTTTTACGTGTACAAAACATTTACTGCCAGTCTGTGCGTAATCAAAATATGTTCGTCCGTGTGCTCTTACATGAGATATATATATATATATAATTTTGTCCACGTCGAAAGATTCTGACCTGCGCAGGCAGACCTGGAGCATGAGGTCGAGCAGCGGCTCTGCTGATGTAGGAATATTTTCTGTCTTTAGGATGATTCTGTCTGTTTGCTCAGTTACTGGAAAACAGAGAGAATCTCCCTTTGGATGGCACAATCTAAGTAGCATTCGCTGCGCTGTCTGCAGTATCTCTTTTTTTCTCTAGCCTACTTAAAAGTAAGTAAACTTCTAAATTATCATAATTAGGTGCAGCTGGCTTGCTGTTGGTGCTGGTTTCTGTTGCGGTCTCTGAGGTGGTACTAGACGGATTGTGGCCTGGTGTTGGCCGCTGATTGGGGGACATTTTAAGACCTCTTTGGGATGTCACACGGTTACTTTTCGTTTTGTCACACGCCTCTTCAATGCTGTTTGCCTTCACACGTTTTTCACTGATGTTGGTGGTGCTTGCTGGCGTGGTGTCAGCGATGGTGGTGATTTGTATGGGACGGACTGTACGTGTTATGTTGTCTTTATTTGTGTTTGGAGTGGAGGTTGTTGCTAGACACACGTTGACATCGTTGCAAATGTCACATGTCTCTCCCTCAGATTTGTCCTCATCTAATTGGTCTACTTTTATAAGTCTGGGTCCGGTAGTTCTGAGTTTTGTATTGGTCTGTAGCCCGAGTATTTCGATGTGTTTTGATTCAGGGACTGCGTGCCTGTCTGTTCCTTGTTCCTTTTTCCCGGGGTGAAGAGTGCCTCCCGAGACAAATTTGACTGGTTTGATGTACTGTTCACATTTACGTGTGCCGTAGGGTTTTCCATGTGATGATGATTCTGGTTTGTGTTCATCCTGTGTGTGTGTGTGTGTGTGTGTGTGTGTGTGTGTGTGTGTGTGTGTGTATGTGATGTGATGTGATGTGATGTGATGTGATGTACTTCGGCTGGGAGAAATTGTGAGGGAGTATGTCGGTTTTGTTTGTACATTTTTTTGTGCCCAGTATATGTAAGCTCATCTTCCAACTCAACTGCCGGCCGCGGTGGTCTCGCGGTTCTAGGCGCTGAGTCCGGAACCGCGCGACTGCTACGGTCGCAGGTTCGAATCCTGCCTCGGGCATGGATGTGTGTGATGTCCTTAGGTTAGTTAGGTTTAAGTAGTTCTTAGTTCTAGAGGACTGATGACCACAGATGTTAAGTCCCATAGTGCTCAGAGCCATTTGAACCATTTTCCAACTCATCTATCCTCTGCATTAATGTTATTTAGAAGTTTATCCAGTGGTGTAATTGTCTTTTAATTTGCTTTGCCACCTCTTAGTGGATGGAGCACAGATTGCCATGTCATATATATATTCTATCGTATTAATGCAACTATCCTAATATCATGGAATACAAGATTCTGGACCGACTGACCTACACTGAGGCTAAGAGTAAATATGAGTGCCTACATCCTGTGGCTATGACCTTCTCATACGCCGCCACTATGAGAACAGTTGTAGGCCCCATAAGTTCCACGAATTCTAGTTGGCTCCTGGAGGCAGAAGGCTACACCTGCCCCCTTGATGGTGGGGGGGGGGCGGCGGCACTTCCCCCCCTCCCCCTGTTGCTCCCGCACCACCCACCTCGGAAGCACTTCCCCCCTCCCCCCCCCCCCCCCCCCAACCATCGGGGCACCAGTCCCCACTTCTCAGCCGGAGAAGCGTAAGTCTTCTTTGGCTCCTGGGTCCTCTGCTGTTCTTAATATATATTAATGACTTGCCATTCTATATTCACGAAGATGCAAAGCTGGTACTTCTTGCCGATGATACAAGTATAGCTATCACACCCGACAGACAAGAATTAACTGGTGAAATTGTAATCGATGTTTTTCAGAAAATCATTAAGTGGTTCTCTGCAAATGGGCTCTCATTAAACTTTGACAAAACACAGTACATAAAGTTCCACACAGTAAATGGAATGACACCATTAATAAATATACACTTCGATCAGAGATCGGTCGCTAAGGTGGAATATTCAAAAGTTTCTAGGTGTATGCATTGATGAGGGGTTGAACTCGAGAAAACACACTGAGGATCTGCTGAAACGTTTGAGTTCAGCTACTTATGCTATTAGGGTCAGTGCAAATTTTGGCGATATACATCTGAGTAAATTAGCTTACCACGCCTATTTTCATTCTCTGCTTTCTTATGGCATCATATTCTGGGGTAACTCATCATTGAGTAAGAGTGTTCATTGCACAAAATCGTGTAATCAGAATAATTGCTGGAGCTCATCCAAGGTCATCCTGCAGACACTTATTTAAAGAGCTAGAAATCTTCACTGTAGCCTTACAATATATATATTCACTTATGAAATTTGTTATTAACAATCCGAACGAATTCAAAAGTTTAGCAGTGTACATGGCTACAACACTAGGAGAAAGGATGATCTTCACTACTCAAGGTTAAATCTAACTTTGGCTCAGAAGGGGGTAAATTATGCTGCCACAAAAGTCTTTGGTCACTTGCCTACTAGCATCAAAAGTCTGACAGATAGCCATATAGCATTTAAAAGGAAATTAAAAGAATTTCTAAATGGCAACTCCTTCTAGTCATTAGATGAATTTTTGGATACAGTAAGTGGCTAATTTCCCCAACCCACCCCCCAACCCCCACCCCAAAAAATTAAAAATATTAAGTGTCATGTAATATTTTGTGCAATGTAATATCTTGTATAGACACGTTTTATTAACCTGACACGTTCCACATCATTACGAAGTGTCATGTTCATGATCTATGGAACAAGTACTAATCTAATCTAATCTAGTCCCTTTGTGGTCGCTGGAAATCGCTGAGGCAATTAAGGAGCGTCGGCGAGCTCTACAGCGGCATAAACGGCCCTCTTCCCCGAAGCACCGCATAGCCTTTAAGCGGCTCCGTGCCCGCGTTCGCCAGCTTATCAAAAAACTGAAGCAGGAGTGTTGGGAGAGATACGTCGCGACCATTGGGTGCCATACGTCACTTTCCCAAGGCTGGACGAAGATCAAACGTCTTTTTGGGTACCAGACCCCAACAGTTGTCCCTGGCATTAACATCAATGGCGTGTTATCTACCGACGCAAAAACGATTGCTGAGCACTGAGCACTATGCTCGAGCCTCTCCGTCGGAGAACTACACCCAGCCTTCGCACCCTCAAACTGCGGATGGAAAGGAAAGTCCTCTCGTTCGCTACACGCCACAGTGAACCCTATAACGCCCCATTTACAGAGTGGGAGCTCCTCAGTGCTCTTGCACATGATTAAACATACCTTATCTGACTACAAGCGACATCTCATCTCCAACTGGATCTGGTGCAGTGGCGTCTTTCCATCGCAATGGCGGGAGACCACCATAATTCTGGTGCTTAAACCTGGTAAAAACCCTCTTGATGTGGATAGCTATCGACCCATCAGCCTCACCAACGTTCTTTGTAAGCTGCTGGAACGTATGGTGTGTCGCAGTTGGTTTGGGTCCTGGAGTCACGTGGCCTACTTGCTCCATGTCAGTGCGGCTTTCGCCAGGATCGCTCTACCACTGACAATCTTTGTCCCTCGAGTCTGCCATCCGAACAGCCTTTTCCAGACGCCAACACCTAGATGCCATCTTGTTTTGACTTACGAAAAGCATATGACGCGCCCTGGTGATATCATGTCTTTGCCACATTATGCGTGTGGGGTCTTAGAGGCCCGCTCCCGATTTTTATCCACATTTTCCTGTCGCTTCGTACTTCCCTTTACAAAGTTGGCGCATCCCCTAGTTCCCTCCCCCCCCCCCCCCCCCATATCCAGGAGAATGGGATCCCGCAGGGCTCCGTACTGAGTGTATCTCTCTTTTTAGGGGCAGTTTGTGGTCTAGCAGCAGCTGTCGGGCCCTCCGTCTCACCTTCTATGTATGCAGGCGACTTCTGCATTTCGTACTGCTACTTCAGTACTGGTGTTGCTGAGCGTCGCCTACAGGGAGCCATCCACAAGGCGCAGTCATGGGCTCTAGCCCACGGCTTCCAGTTTTTAACCGCGAAGTCGTGTGTCACGCACTTTTGTCGGTGTCGTACCGTTCACCCGGACCCAGAACTTTACCCTCATGACAATCCACTCACTGTAGTGGAGACATATCGGTTCTTAGGACTGGTTTTCGACGCCTGATTGACTTTCCTTCCTCATCTTTGTCAGCTTAAGCGGAAGTGCTGGCAGCATCTCAGTGCCCTCCGCTGCCTGAGCTACACAGAGTGGGGTGCAGATCGCTCTACACTGCTGCAGCTCTACAGAGTTCTTTTTCAATCCCGCCTTGACTATGGGAATCTGGTTTTTGGTTCGGCGGCACCCTCAGCGTTGCATTTACTCGACCCAGTGCACCACTGTGGCGTTCGCCTGGCGACAAGAGCCTTTAGGACGAGTCGAGTGACCAGCGTCCTGGTGAAGGCCGGAGTCCCTCCATTGCAGGTTAGGCGTGCACAACTGCTCGCCAGTTACATTGCACACATTCGCAGTTCTCTTGCGCATCCGAATTACCGTCTCCTTTTCCCGCCCACGGCGTTTCATCTCCCGCATCGGCGGCCGAGGTCAGGGCTTACAATTGCAGTTAGTGTTCGGTCCTTTCTCTCCGAACTGGAGTCCTTGACTTTACGACCTATACTTGAGGTTCATTCACGAACAGCTTTATGGTGTACACCTAGGTCGCGGTGTCGCCTGGAACTTTCGCATGCCCTAAGGACTCAGTTAACCCTGCGACTCTCCATCACTTCCTCTCGATTCTTAGCATGTACCGGGACCATGAAGTGGTTTACACCAATGGCTCGATGGCTGATGGTCATGTTGGCTTTGCCTATGTTTATGGAGGACATAATTGAACAGCACTCCTTGCCAGGTGGCTCTGTTTTCACTGCAGAGCTGGCGGCCATATCTCGTGCCCTTGAGCACATCCGCTCATGCCCAGGCGAGTCATTTCTCCTGTGTACTGACTCCTTGAATAGCCTTCCAACTGTTGACCAGTGCTACCCTTGGCATCCTTCGGTAGTGACCATCCAGGAGTCCATCTATGCCCTGGAACGATTCAGTCGTTCATTGGTGTTTGTCTGGACCCCAGGTCACGCCGGAATCCCAGGCAACGAACTTGCCTACAGGCTGGCCAAACAAGCTTCGCGAAAACAGCTTATGGAGATCGACTTCTCTGAAACTGTGTTCAGTATTACGGCACAAGGTTTTGCGGCTTTGCGAGACGGAATGGCATAACCTCGGTACGCACAACAAGCAGCGTGCCATTAAGGAAACCACGAATGTGTGCAAGATCGCCGTGCGCGCCTCTCACAGGGACTCTGTGGCTCTCTGTCGGCTCCCTATTGGCTATACGTGACTGACGCATGGTTACCTCCTCCGTCGCGAGGACCCACCTCGGTGTCGCTGTGGCTCACGAATGACGGTCGTCCATCTCTTGCTGGACTGCCCACTTTTAGCCACTCTGCGGCGGACTTTTAACTTTCCCAGCACCCTACCTTCAGTGTTGGGCGGCAACGCCTCAACAACAGCTTTAGTTTTACGTTTTATTCGTGAAGATGACTTTTATCATTTGCTGTAAGTTTCAGCACATGTCCTTTGTCCCTCTGTGTCCTCCATCCTAGTGCTTTCAGGGTGGAGGTTTTAATGTGTTGCAGAGTAGCTGGCTTTCCCTTTTTGTCCTCATGGTGAGCCAGCCATGGTAAACTGCTTCCTTGTTTTAACCTCTTCTACCTGTTTCTTGCGTCTTTGTCGTTTTCTTGTCCCCTTTTGTCCATTTGTTTGTTGCCCTTCAGGCGTTGTTGTGGTTTTTCCTTTCATTCTGTACTGTGTTGTAAGTCTGATTGTATTATTCTCACCCTTGTGGCATTGTTTTCTTTGGACCAAGGGACCGATGACCTCGTAGTTTTGTCCCTTCCCCCCTCTTTCAAACCAACCAACCAATCAACCAATTAACCAATTCAGTGCCTTTTTGGAAGTCTATGTGTGCTGTACACCGCCCATCCCTTAGTGCAGCGGGTCCAAGAAAACGGCCATTTAATTTTTATTTGGACCTCCGTTTCTGTCTGGTGTCTCTTTTTAGCTCTTTTTCCACGTGCCTGTTTTGAGCTACGTTCTCTTCTGTCAATAGGGACTGACGAATAGTAGCTTAACTCCTCTCTGTGTTCGTGTTCGGTAGTTCTGACATGGGCGCGTATGACTCCAGTTGTTTTTTGCGCCATAAAGCAAAGCAAAATAAAACAAACAAGAACGAATTACAGTATCCAGATATTGATGGCTTTAGTATGCAAATATCGATATGTCTGATTGTCTGTACGTGGAGTGCGTAAGGGCCTGAAAATGGGGTTATTGAGATGCTCTAACTGGCTGTCTAAGTAAAATAACTTCTCAAAATGTACGGCTGTTTGGCGATTTTCATTGGTAAATATTGTTCGTGTAGAACCTTCGATACTGACGTCCTAACCGCTACTCGAAGACTAGTAACTTTTTTGCACCTCTGTGTTCCAAAACTTCAATTTTACCACTGACATATTTTAGGAGGAAAGAAGTCATTTACCCGCCCATGCATAAGTGCGAAGACATCAATTTAGTGGAGAGTATCGAAACTGGATAACCGGTGGTTGACGACAGGTAGCGGTTCATAATTCTGAGGAGGGAAAAATTTTTCATGAACTGTGGTTGGCTGGCAAGCAGAAGAGTCGTGATGGCATAATGTTCTCGATGCCCAGACTTGGCGTCAATGACCTGACTTAAATTTGAAACTTTTTCGCTGCGTTTCGTGGAATGAGGGAATGTGTGGTGGATTTTTACGTTTATTATTGGTGAAAAGGACTGGAAGACGCCTTACCTCAATCTTGGTGCTACACGAGTGAAGTGTAGTATGTGATTTTATCCTTTACTTGTCGTCGTCGTTATCTACGCAATCATCAGTAACTTATACAAGAAAATTACAGTGAAATGAAATGTTAGTATGGCATTATTGGCCGGGAGACCGCATCTGTGTTTGTCCGGCCGCCTAGCAAGTCTTTTTATTTGACGCCACTTCGGCGACTAGCGCTTCAGTTATCGATCGATCACGTTGTTGTCGTGGGCAGCAAGAACACTGGACTGGAATAGTGGTTGAAAATAATAATTTGATGCTTCGGAGTCAATACGATTCAGAAAAGGCAAACGGACTATGGGCGATGTGTATTCGCTTGCTGCGGAATTACTTCAGCCTTCCAAATGAAAAAAAAAAAAAAAAACAAACAGTCGTCGCCGCTTTTCGTGACATTTAGGGGGCTTACGATCACGCTCAGATACCGACTGTCTTGGACAATCTGACGAAATTTTGAATTCCTTCGTGGATGATGCATACTGTCGGGACCCTACTCGCTCAAACAAGTCTGTAAGATTCGACAGAAAAATGCTCGAACCCTCTTGTCTCTTGGGGTGCAGTTTTAAGCCCCTGTTGTATACTCGCCGTCAGTCTACTCATTGCTTACAGTTACTATTCTCACTAAAATACTCCGGTATGCAGAAGATGATTGTGTTTATTCAACTGCAAACTCGTTTCAAAGAACCAAAGTGGAATTACTACTATTGAACACATCGACGAATGGCTGTCTACCAATGGGCTGGAGATATGGGCTTAAGAGATCGGTGACCATACTTTTTACAAATCGAACGCTGTTCGCACTGAATGGCAAGCCACATGCTAGATTCCTGGGAATGAAATATGAATAAAAACTATGACGGGCGCCTCACATACAATCTACTTTTAATAAGTGCGAAGAAAGGTTAAATGTAATTCTCTCTCTCTCACCCATATGTAGTAGGGAACGCATCAGTGTATTCTACTCACCGTGTACTGAGGGTTTATTCGATCTAGATGGAACTACAGCTCTACACTGTATTATGATACGGCTAAGATTTATTCCACAAAGTTGTGTACACTTCAATAGAAGCAGGAGAGATGTCCCTGAGCGTTACGCATTAACCACAGTCCAATCGATTTTTCATTCGGGGTATGGCATTCATTGATAGTCCCGGCCATAAAAGTAGACTGCATTTACCAATTACTGACTACCTCCAACAGAAGAAATACAAATCTGGCCGTATGTAATAACTTTGAAATTTGGCTTCCTATCTTTCATTCTGTTACATATTTACATACTCTTTTTTCAGATTCCAGTCTACTGTCTGAATAAGACATACTCGGAAAGTATATATGGCAGTTTTAATGGTCTTATTGACGCTCAGAGGCCTGGTTACACCTCTATGTACTCAAATGGATCCACAATTCCCCAAGCGTAGTATACTGGATATACTTTTCTATACCTTCAAATCTAAGTCAGTAAAACCTTTAAACTACCGAAAAGCGCTTTAGGTTTTCGGTGGAGAAATTGGAAGTTTCCAAAGCACTGAAGTTTATGTCAACTGTCTTTTTAAAGATGTTGACCGTGTCCACTCCCAGAGCGCCATTACAAATATTTAGCAACGGAAATAGAATAAATCAACCAACTGTTATACAGGGTGGTCAGAAGCAGTCTGAGAAGCTTGTGAGGTGTCGCAGGGTAAGTTGTGTTGAGAAATAATTACCAAGAAAAAAGTTCCGAACGTTACGTCGTTTCGGAGTTTACTAGTATTGAAATTAGCCACAGGCTGTTGCGCGGTCAAATTCAAATCGCCCGCCACAGACGGCGTCGCCAAACATGTCTTTCGTTTGGATTCCTAAAACCGAACAAGAGAGCGGTACAGAAATTGGTTACGAGACGGTTGTACTGATAGACCCCTAGCAAAAGGCTCAGCAGTCTCGTGCGCTATTATATACGTTATGAGAACAACTGATACTAATTGTATCTGGTGGGACGGTTGAATTTGCGCTCGCAACGGCCTGCTTGGATATCTGTAGTACTAATTAACTCCGAAACGGCGCAACTATCGAATTTTTTCTTAGTAATTTCTCAGCATAATCTACCCTGCAGCACCGTTACATGCTTTTCAGACCGTTTCTGACTACTCTGTATACTGGATGTGCTGCTGGAATACGTTCGAAGTAAACGGAGAGGGGCAGACAATCTAGCTTCTGTGGGTGCATTCCCAAGCTGTCACCCACTATAATGAGGAAGCTGACGTACTAGCGAAATAAGCTCCGTCTATAGGAACTGGCCTCGATTTGTCACGCCGTGTACAAACGACTTGGGTAGAGTCAAGAACCACAGAAAACGTAAATGGCAAGATATATAGGTACTGTTCCAGCAAGAGAAATGCAAGGTATTAATGCCGAGTAAATTCACATATTCCTACAAGGTCATGGTTTACGGGGACACATTTGGACCGATCAACGACTTCCGCCATCATTCGACTCCGCGGTAAGTACGCCTAACTTCCTGTTCATCTATACATCTGCGGATGTTACGGCTTCCCCTTATTCGGCAGTAAGGAGAGGTGTGCGTCAGTGGTGAGCCTAACAATGGGCACCCAAGTGGCACCACGTCGTCTTACCAAGAGTGTGCCGCTTTTGTGGATAGCACCGCAATGGGCATATCATGTGTGGAGGCTCCGAGGAGAATGAATGCTAACAGATTCCATTGGTTATCGTCATACGTAGCGGTAGGGTCGTTACTGAGCACACAAAGCTTGTATTTATTAAAGCAACCGTTAAATTTCTGATATGTTAAGATTTGGGATATGCCCCGTCTTAAATTTGGTGTCCATGACGTCTTAAACAAGATAACGGAATACCGCATGTTGCTGTCCCGATACAGTGTGTTAGACTGTTACCTGGCCAACACGTTCTCCAGATCTCTCTTCCTCAAAAGAGGAAAATGGTCGTGGGTTGTCGAGATACTGGCAGTCCACCACACGCCAGCCAATACGATTGACGAACCCTGGCGTACTAGGGGGACCGTTCGAACTTTCACTGGCCGATTTAATTCATACTGACAGGATGTGTAGGGCACGACTAGGACTTCAACATATGCAACAGGAAGAGGAAAACATTAAACTTTGTCGAGAAAATAGAGTTTGAAAGTTTTAGACGTGCTATATACTATGCTATGATCGCTAGCATTGGATTCCGCAACCCAGCGAGTAAGCGCTTACTTTGACAGCCGCGAGGTTTGTGGATCGAATCTCGCTGCCGCTACTTTGATTTCTTGTGTGTTTTTTTTATTATTTCATTATTACCACGTTATTCTAACAACAGATATGCATGGTCCGCCACGAAACTGAATGATGGCCGAGAACCGTTTATGAATGTAAACGAAGTTCGTTTTGCGATAGACAACACTGAAAAATCCACACACATGCAAAAATACGGCGTTCATTAAAATTGCTGTATGTAATAGTAAGTTTGCCATGTTTATGTAGTCAGTGTCATCCTAAACCGTGCAGTGCTCCGTAGGTTACAAATCACTATTGTCACAAATGTGGATACAATAATTTAAATAAAATGAGTATACTGATTTTATTGGAAATAGGAAAAAGGATATACAAGACCTTTCCATCTCCTCACGAATTTTTTTATAGTTTTTGCAGCATAAAGATTATGAAAATGTAAATGGTTCAGTCAGTATTGATAATTTACACAGTCGTAATCTTCTCTTACAATTAGTGCTGGTAGGGAGATTTGATCTCAAGACCTGGCGCTTCTGAAACTAAACTCCTAACTTACAAAATACATTCTAAGGCCAAAAAGGAGACGCACTGCGAAGGAGTTATTTGAAAGGGACGGAAATGGATAGTTGTATGTACATACAAACAAATGATAGGTAGTTTCAGAAAAATTAACGTCTTCGTTCTGGAATCTCATTGACGGGAGTAGCTGAGACCGCACAGGTGGTGTACACGGCGCCGAGCGTGTGCAGCCGGATAAACATAACTAGATTCAGCTCATATCCCCAAGGACCTACTCTCCATGGGCAACAACGATCCATCGCGACTCGCTTATCTGCAAAAATCTATTTTCACATACGAAACGTGTGTCTAACATTTTCGTGGCTTGTGGCCTCGCCTTCCGACCTTAGAAACGGTTACGGTGACTTCCTGAAATATGTTAAGTCTTTACTCTTAGATACAAGGTTGGCCGAAGGAAAAGTGACAAGTAGAGCTAAGCGCGATATGTTAAACAGTTAGTGATTATCAGCGACACAGCAAACACGTCTATAACCGCTTGTAAACGGGACGTGAAAACTTAACCTGAAAAAGTTTATGGCGGACCTACTGCGGTTGACGAGAACAGTTTCTGAAAACTACGCGCTACTGATGATATGTTGTCTCTAGTGGATTGCTACATTCAGCGTCGTGTGTAAAAATCCAAGAAATGGATGACACACTATACTGGCATCCGTGGTAAGTCCACTTACACTAAACTACTCAAATTTATAGACAGCGTCAAGTCACATAGCAAAAAGGGAAACCTGAAGAGAACTCGCGTAGAATAATGATGTAACCACCAGGGTGTATACGACCCGGGAGATCCGGGAAAAACCCGGGAATTTTTTCATCCGGGAGAAAACCGGGAAAAATCCGGGAATTGTTTAGAATTCCGGGAATTTTTCATTGTTTTAGTTTTCAGTTAAATTTTTGTAATTTTGACTGGTAAGAACCAATACTCTAACAAAGGATATTACTGTATCCCGCTACTGAAGAATAATACTGCAGCAACGAAACATGAACGAGTGAAGAAGAAAAAAAACGAAAATAAAACTTAAGTTGCAAAGGAAATGCGGCGTGTACAACAACAAAACACAGTGCTCATACAAGCGTCTGCCAACAACAAAGTGTGTCAAAGGCTTTAGGAAGACTATGCAATGCTTCATAACGACAAATAGCCACTGATGAGCGTAACGTGACAACTGTTTAAATTAGATTCGTTTGAGCAGTTGCGGGCGGTCTCTTGCGCATGCGCAGTTGAGTCGCGTATGACTAGTACCTTCCGCTTCTGGTTACAGAAGTGTGGCTGGGTGGCACTACCTAATATTGCCCCGGTTCGGAAATATAGTAAATCTGGGGCTGATGCACAGAGCAGTTTGAGTTGTGGTGGGGAGGTGCGTCGTCTCCACGTGACCTGTGTTTACGTTCAGTGATTCTGATGTTTCATCTTCATTTATTGCTCTCACATTAAATGAAAACACAACGGATTTCTGTGGCCGGGAGCTATAAAATAAATTAAAACACCTTCGCATAATTGCGGAAGGCAAAAATATGATAATCAAAATATCCTCGGGTATGCTGCCCGTCTATAGTGTCCAACGTGCACAATATTTCGGCGATCATACATGTCGCCATCATCAGGTGAACTGACGGACTGAGCTCCTGTGAACGTGCCGGCACGGAGAACCGTACGCTATGGCTGCTCAGAGGGAACTGGGTTCGGTCGCGGTGGCGGCCGATTTAAATACCCTCCGCCCGCGGCGCGCTCCCTCCGCCGTCCGCGCCCCGCGCCACGGTCGCGGGGTGGAACAGATTGCGACGGCGTCTGAGATGACGTCGGTGTGATGGCTCTGTCCGCCGTGGTCGTCACAACTATACGTTTGCTCGATTTACTCTTGATTAACCCGATCGCTGGTTCCCAAGCCTTGCTAAGATTATAGCCACAGTCACGGTTTATGAGGTCGTCATTGGTGCGAATTCCGATGGCCTCTCTAACAACGCTGTCCCAGTATCTCGACGTCTGTACCAGAATCCTCGTGCGGTCATACTCCATGGCGTGATTTTCCGACAAACAATGTTCAGCGACCGCCGACTTGCTCGGATACATCAGTCGAGTGTGCCTCTGGTGTTCACGGCATCGATCCTCGATGGTACGCATCGTCTGACTAATATACGACTTGCCACATTGACACGGAATCTGGTACACGCCGGCCTTCCTCAAACCGAGGTCATCTTTGGCGCTCCCCACCAGTGCACGAGTTTTATTTGGAGGACAAAACACAGTTCCGACCCGGTGTTTCTTCAGAATGCGGGCGATTTTCCCCGAGAGTGCGCCTGTGTATGGAATAAATGCAGTGCCTACCTCCTCCCTCGTGACTTCATCCATCTCAACAGGTTGTGCTGCAGTGGTTGGGCGGAGAGCACGTTGAATCTGCCACTCTGAGTACCCATTTTTTCGAAATACAGTTCTCAGATGTTCCAATTCCTGGGGTAGACTCTCTGCGTCGGAGATAGTGCGCGCCCTATGTACTAGAGTTTTAAGTACCCCATTCCTCTGTGAAGGGTGGTGGCAGCTGTCTGCGTGCAAATACGGATCAGTGTGCGTTGTCTTCCGATACACCCTATGACCTAGGGTGCCGTCAGCCCTTCTCTTGACCAAGACGTCAAGTAAAGGTAATTTACCCTCCGTTTCAGTCTCCATAGTGAATTTGATGTTGGGGTGTATGGAGTTTAGATGTGTAAGGAAGTCAGGGAGCTTATCCATACCATGTGGCCAGATGACGAACGTGTCGTCCACGTAACGGAAAAAGCAAGTAGGTTTCCATACGGATGACGACAGGGCTTCCTCCTCGAAGTTCTCCATGTACAAATTCACTACCACCGGTGAGAGTGGGCTACCCATGGCGACTCCCTCCGTTTGTTCTTAGTATTCTCCATTAAAAAGAAAATACGTGGAAGTCAAGACATGCCTAAAAAGTTCAGTGGTCTTCTCGTCAAACTTCTGACTAATCTGAGGGAGCGCTCTGAAACTGTTGTCTTACCGGCTGACAAAGGCAATGCTACAGTTGTTGTCTCCCATAAGGACTACACTGATAAGATGCAGAGCCTGCTAAATGACGATTCCTACCGGAAGATCAGCGTTGACCCTACAAAGAAGGTGGAGAACAAGACGAGGGCGCTTCTCAAGGACGCAGATTTACCGGAGGGTGACGCTAAGAAATTGTTACCCCAAGGTCCGGTACCGTCTAGACTATATGGACTCCCGAAGGTTCACAAAGAGGGAGTACCATTACGGCCCATTGTCAGCAACATCAGGGCACCTACATATTTGTTGGCCAAATACCTGACGGGAATATGAAGTCCTTATGTGGGTAAATGCCCTCATCACATCCGTAATTCCGTGGATTTTGTTAAACGTCTTGATAACTTCAGGTTGGATGAGTCAGATATCATGGTGAGTTTTGACGTCGTGTCCTTGTTTACGAGGGTACCCCTGCGAGAGTCATTAGAATTGATTAGTCAGAAGTTTGACGAGAAGACCACTGAACTTTTTAGGCATGTCTTGACTTCCACGTATTTTCTTTTTAATGGAGAATACTACGAACAAACGGAGGGAGTCGCCATGGGTAGCCCACTCTCACCGGTGGTAGTGAATTTGTACATGGAGAACTTCGAGGAGGAAGCCCTGTCGTCATCCGTATGGAAACCTACTTGCTTTTTCCGTTACGTGGACGACACGTTCGTCATCTGGCCACATGGTATGGATAAACTCCCTGACTTCCTTACACATCTAAACTCCATACACCCCAACACCAAATTCACTATGGAGACTGAAACGGAGGGTAAATTACCTTTCCTTGACGTCTTGGTCAAGAGAAGGGCTGACGGCACCCTAGGTCATAGGGTGTATCGGAAGACAACGCACACTGATCTGTATTTGCACGCAGACAGCTGCTACCACCCTTCACAGAGGAATGGGGTACTTAAAACTCTAGTACATAGGGCGCGCATTATCTCTGACGCAGAGAGTCTACCCCAGGAATTGGAACATCTGAGAACTGTATTTCGAAAAAATGGGTACTCAGAGTGGCAGATTCAACGTGCTCTCCGCCCAACCACTGCAGCACAACCTGTTGAGATGGATGAAGTCACGAGGGAGGAGGTAGGCACTGCATTTATTCCATACACAGGCGCACTCTCGGGGAAAATCGCCCGCATTCTGAAGAAACACCGGGTCGGAACTGTGTTTTGTCCTCCAAATAAAACTCGTGCACTGGTGGGGAGCGCCAAAGATGACCTCGGTTTGAGGAAGGCCGGCGTGTACCAGATTCCGTGTCAATGTGGCAAGTCGTATATTGGTCAGACGATGCGTACCATCGAGGATCGATGCCGTGAACACCAGAGACACACTCGACTGATGTATCCGAGCAAGTCGGCGGTCGCTGAACATTGTTTGTCGGAAAATCACGCCATGGAGTATGACCGCACGAGGATTCTGGTACAGACGTCGAGATACTGGGACAGCGTTGTTAGAGAGGCCATCGAAATTCGCACCAATGACGACCTCATAAACCGTGACTGTGGCTATAATCTTAGCAAGGCTTGGGAACCAGCGATCGGGTTAATCAAGAGTAAATCGAGCAAACGTATAGTTGTGACGACCACGGCGGACAGAGCCATCACACCGACGTCATCTCAGACGCCGTCGCAATCTGTTCCACCCCGCGACCGTGGCGCGGGGCGCGGACGGCGGAGGGAGCGCGCCGCGGGCGGAGGGTATTTAAATCGGCCGCCACCGCGACTGAACCCAGTTCCCTCTGAGCAGCCATAGCGTACGGTTCTCCGTGCCGGCACGTTCACAGGAGCTCAGTCCGTCGGTTCACCTGATGATGGCGACATGTATGATCGCCGAAATATTGTGCCCGTTGGACACTATAGACGGGCAGCATACCCGTGGATATTTTGATTATCAAATACGCCGGGAGAAACTCAAGAATCACAAAAATATGATAAGTTTCAAATTTTTATTTCCACCTTTCAGACAGCCAAGTATTAATCGCCTTGCAGAACAACGAAGTTATTTTTGTCGGTTTGCTAAAGAGATTTGGCTCTTATTAATCTTTTCTGCTGACAGTCAATTTATTCGAAACAAAGTGTTAACTTTCACACTATTGGCTGCTTTCAACTGTTCGCTGCATTTCAAGTGCACGTGTGGCATTATGCCATAATAAAGAACCAAACAGGAGATAATACAGTACTGCTACTCCAAGAAAATTAACATCCAAATCTGGACATACGAATGTGCACTTTAAGCCGAATTATGCATTTTAGTATGGTTCACGAAATTCCGATGCTCTTGAAATATCCTCTGATGTCTTATTTCTTTTATGACGTAATGTGAGATCTTTTAATGTTTTACATGTCCGAACATATGGGCTTCCTTCGTCATTGTAGCTGCGCAAGCGCGGTGACGCCTGCTATCTGGCGCTCTCTTGCAACTGCTGAAACGAACCTATTTGTAACAGGTCGCGGGAAAATATTGCGAATGGTGGTTTGAAAAGCGTTACATTCAAAGCAAATTTCCTTTTACGCAAGATGAGCTATGTGCGAGAATATACAGTGAATTTCTTAAACCACAAACTGTTTGACTCTCATTTAAAAAAACCAACTCTTTGAGGACGCCAATTTCGATCCCAGAAGATCAGACATTACGTCGTTATTAAAAAAATTTGCTGGCACATTTGTGCGATGTATCTTAAAGTGTAACACGCGCAAAGAAGATGAACAATATATGTGGAAGCTTAGCTTCTCTTCTAGCTTATTAATCATAGAGACCAATATGATATGTGAATGCTATATATATTAATTTAAACCATTACCTTTTCTTACTTGCGTGTTCGCGCTACTTAAGAGTGATCTTGTTATTGGCTGACTACATCACGTGTTGTATGCTGTCATCGGCTGGCGAGTTCACGTGACACGAGCTATGAGTGGCTTACAAAAGCGCATCTCAATCTCGATTTCAATGCTTCGGAAAGTGACATGCGGTGTTTGGTGGAACTTAAATTTATACCTTCATAATATGAAAATATGCAGCATACATGTTGCTGCACATCAAAGGTCTTTCAAAACCTGTTTTTCCCGTTTGAGTTTCGTTTTCTAAAGTCCCGGGAAATTCTACGTCTGTATATAAAACCATAAACATACACAGGATTGATGGCTTTTACAGTGTCGAGGAAGAGTATACTGTCACTTAACATGGAAAAAGTGTATTTTCACCTGGGAGAAAGTGTGTTTTTAACCAGAAAATCCGGGAATTTTTTTTCCTTGTTCACATATACACCCTTAACCATACATGTCGCTTTACGAAAGAGATGTAAGAACAATGGTGAAGGAAATCTGCCGTCCACGTTCTAAAGGAACCATCCCGCAATCGCCTTGCTCAATTTGAATAAACGATGGAAAATTTAAATTATGGTGGCTGGACGGGTGTTAAAAGTCCAATGCCATAATCACTGTACCACCTTGCTCGATATATCTCAGTAGTGTTTCGCTCATGAAGTGAGTGTGCTAAGAGCTAAAAGTTCAAATTTGATGTTGGAAATAATCTGCGCGGTTTTCATCCTGACTGTTTCAATTAGTGCGATACTATTCGACTAATTGACAGATTTCTCAGCTAACTCCTTGGAGGATGTTATACATTTCTATCCCAGATCATGTGATCGGAACTATCTATCTATCTCCCTCCCTCTCTCTCCCTCCCTCTCTCTCCCTCCCTCTCTCTCCGTCCCTCTCTCTCCCTCCCTCTCTCTCCCTCCCTCTCTCTCCCTCCCTCTCTCTCCCTCCCTCTCTCTCCCTCCCTCTCTCTCCCTCCCTCTCTCTCCCTCCCTCTCTCTCCCTCCCTCTCTCTCCCTCCCCTCTCTCTCCCTCCCTCTCCCTCCCTCCCCCTATCTCCCCCTCCCTCCCCCTATCTCCCCCTCCCTCCCCCTATCTCCCCCTCCCTCCCCCTATCTCCCCCTCCCTCCCCCTATCTCCCCCTCCCTCCCCCTATCTCCCCCTCCCTCCCCCTATCTCCCCCTCCCTCCCCCTATCTCCCCCTCCCTCCCCCTATCTCCCCCTCCCTCCCCCTATCTCCCCCTCCCTCCCCCTATCTCCCCCTCCCTCCCCCTATCTATCCCTCCCTCCCCCTATCTCCCCCTCCCTCCCCCTATCTATCCCTCCCTCCCCCTATCTCCCCCTCCCTCCCCCTATCTCCCCCTCCCTCCCCCTATCTCCCCCTCCCTCCCCCTATCTCCCCCTCCCTCCCCCTATCTCCCCCTCCCTCCCCCTATCTCCCCCTCCCTCCCCCTATCTCCCCCTATCTCCCCCTCCCTCCCCCCTATCTCCCCCTCCCTCCCCCCTATCTCCCCCTCCCTCCCCCCTATCTCCCCCTCCCTCCCCCCTATCTCCCCCTCCCTCCCCCCTATCTCCCCCTCCCTCCCCCCTATCTCCCCCTCCCTCCCCCCTATCTCCCCCTCCCTCCCCCCTATCTCCCCCTCCCTCCCCCCTATCTCCCCCTCCCTCCCCCCTATCTCCCCCCCCTCCCCCCTATCTCCCCCTCCCTCCCCCCTCTCTCCCCCTCCCTCCCCCCTCTCTCCCCCTCCCTCCCCCCTCTCTCCCCCTCCCTCCCCCCTCTCTCCCCCTCCCTCCCCCCTCTCTCCCCCTCCCTCCCCCCTCTCTCCCCCTCCCTCCCCCCTCCCTCCCCCCTCTCTCCCCCTCCCTCCCCCCTCTCTCCCCCCCTCCCTCCCCCCTCTCTCCCCCCTCCCTCCCCCTCTCTCCCCCCCTCCCTCCCCCTCTCTCCCCCCC
Organism: Schistocerca piceifrons; assembly: GCF_021461385.2. NCBI lineage: Eukaryota > Metazoa > Arthropoda > Insecta > Orthoptera > Acrididae > Schistocerca > Schistocerca piceifrons. The sequence continues at coordinate 591,919,553 of NC_060149.1, forward strand.
TCCCTCCCCCCTCTCTCCCCCCCTCCCTCCCCCCTCTCTCTCCCCCCCTCCCTCCCCCCTCTCTCTCCCCCCCTCCCTCCCCCCTCTCTCTCTCCCCCTCCCTCCCCCCTCTCTCTCTCCCCCTCCCTCCCCCCTCTCTCTCTCCCCCTCCCTCCCCCCTCTCTCTCTCCCCCTCCCTCCCCCCTCTCTCTCTCCCCCTCCTCCCCCCCTCTCTCTCTCCCCCTCCCTCCCCCCTCTCTCTCTCCCCCCCTCCCTCCCCCCTCTCTCTCTCTCCCCCTCCTCCCCCCTCTCTCTCTCTCCCCCTCCCTCCCCCCTCTCTCTCTCTCCCCCTCCCTCCCCCCTCTCTCTCTCTCCCCCTCCCTCCCCCCCTCTCTCTCTCTCCCCCTCCCTCCCCCCCTCTCTCTCTCTCCCCCTCCCTCCCCCCTCTCTCTCTCTCTCCCCCTCCCTCCCCCCTCTCTCTCTCTCTCCCCCTCCCTCCCCCCCTCTCTCTCTCTCTCCCCCTCCCTCCCCCCCTCTCTCTCTCTCTCCCCCTCCCTCCCCCCCTCTCTCTCTCTCCCCCTCCCTCCCCCCCTCTCTCTCTCCCCCTCCCTCCCCCCCTCTCTCTCTCCCCCTCCCTCCCCCCCCTCTCTCTCTCCCCCTCCCTCCCCCCCCCTCTCTCTCTCCCCCTCCCTCCCCCCCCTCTCTCTCTCCCCCTCCCTCCCCCCTCTCTCTCTCCCCCCCTCCCTCCCCCCTCTCTCTCTCCCCCCTCCCTCCCCCCTCTCTCTCTCCCCCCTCCTCCCCCCTCTCTCTCTCCCCCCTCCCTCCCCCCTCTCTCTCTCCCCCCTCCCTCCCCCCTCTCTCTCTCCCCCCCCTCCCTCCCCCCTCTCTCTCTCCCCCCCTCCCTCCCCCCTCTCTCTCTCTCTCTCCCCTCCCTCTCTCCTCTCTCTCTCTCTCTCCCCTCCCTCTCTCCCCTCCCTCTCTCCCTCCCTCTCTCTCTCTCCCCTCCCTCTCTCCCTCCCTCTCTCCCTCCCTCTCTCTCTCTCCCCTCCCTCCCTCCCTCCCTCCCTCTCTCTCTCTCCCCTCCCTCTCTCCCTCCCTCTCTCTCTCTCCCCTCCCTCACTCCCTCCCTCTCTCTCTCCCCCCCTCCCTCTCTCCCTCCCTCTCTCTCTCTCCCCTCCCTCTCTCCCTGCCCTCTCTCCCTCCCTCTCTCTCTCTCTCCCCCCTCCCTCTCTCCCTCTCTCTCTCTCTCTCTCTCCCCTCCCTCTCTCCCTCTCTCTCTCTCTCTCTCCCCTCCCTCTCTCCCCCCCTCTCTCTCTCTCTCCCCTCCCTCTCTCCCCCTCTCTCTCTCTCTCCCCTCCCTCTCTCCCCCTCTCTCTCTCTCTCCCCTCCCTCTCTCCCCCTCTCTCTCTCTCTCCCCTCCCTCTCTCCCCCTCTCTCTCTCTCTCCCCTCCCTCTCTCCCCCTCTCTCTCTCTCTCCCCTCCCTCTCTCCCCCTCTCTCTCTCTCTCCCCTCCCTCTCTCCCCCTCTCTCTCTCTCTCCCCTCCCTCTCTCCCCCTCTCTCTCTCTCTCTCTCCCCTCCCTCTCTCCCCCCCCTCTCTCTCTCTCTCTCCCCTCCCTCTCTCCCCCTCTCTCTCTCTCTCTCTCTCCCCTCCCTCTCTCCCTCCCTCTCTCTCTCTCTCTCCCCTCCCTCTCTCCCCCTCTCTCTCTCTCTCTCTCCCCTCCCTCTCTCCCTCCCTCTCTCTCTCTCTCTCCCCTCCCTCTCTCCCTCCCTCTCTCTCTCTCTCTCTCCCCTCCCTCTCTCCCTCTCTCTCTCTCTCTCTCTCTCCCCTCCCTCTCTCCCTCTCTCTCTCTCTCTCTCTCTCCCCTCCCTCTCTCCCTCTCTCTCTCTCTCTCCCCTCCCTCTCTCCCTCTCTCTCTCTCTCTCCCCTCCCTCTCTCCCCTCCCTCTCTCCCTCTCTCTCTCTCCCCTCCCTCTCTCTCTCTCCCCTCCCTCTCTCTCTCTCCCCTCCCTCTCTCTCTCTCCCCTCCCTCTCTCCCTCTCTCTCTCTCTCTCTCTCTCCCCTCCCTCTCTCCCTCTCTCTCTCTCTCTCCCCTCCCTCTCTCCCTCTCTCTCTCTCTCTCCCCTCCCTCTCTCCCCTCCCTCTCTCCCTCTCTCTCTCTCCCCTCCCTCTCTCTCTCTCCCCTCCCTCTCTCTCTCTCCCCTCCCTCTCTCTCTCTCTCTCTCTCTCTCTCTCTCTCTCTCTATATATATATATATATATATATATATATATATATATATATATATATGGTGAGTCACCTAACGTTACCGCTGGATATATTTCGTAAACCACATCAAATACTGAGTAATCGATTCCACAGACCGAAGGTGAGGAGAGGGGCTAGTGTAATTGGTTAATACAAACCATAAAAAAATTCACAGAAGTATGTTTTTTAACACAAACCTACGTTTTTTAAATGGAATCTCGTTAGTTTTGTTA